>NC_064640.1:470133882-470436912 GCF_023864345.2 Schistocerca serialis cubense
GTAAGGCAAATGCATTCAGTCTAATAAAATTCGTGTTTTAGGTGAAATCTTGCAGATGTATCTTTTCATTAGTCCGTTACTAGCTATGTGCTATGCTAGTTGTTGCAAAGCTTAGTATTTCATATTTTGATATGACCTTTCAGTGCTAGTGTGTTCACTGACTGTTAATTTGTCACAGCATGCAAGGTGATTGAATTTTATTTGAGTGAGGCAGATTTTTTGTGTATTATGTGTAATGGTTTACTGTACTATCCCCTTGCTGTCCCAAAATCCCCTTACTATTCTTTCTTCTAATCACTTTCGGCAATCTTTCGTCTTTATATTCAAGAACGGTCCTGTTGGTTTCCAGTTTGTATACGATATGCCCTGTAGTTTGAGCCCATCCTGTGTGTGGCACTGTCCATCATGTGCTTTCGTACTTGGGCTTTACGGTAAAAGATCCTTTCTATTAGAAGTGGTACAACTCATTAAGTCTAACAAACTCTGTTGCGTGCTTATAATTCTCAATACGTCGATTTTATTGGAATGAAAGTGCTTTTCTTCGCTGAGTGACTCTGTCCTTCCCTTGACTTTTCGCAGAATCCTTCTTTAACAAAGTGATAATAACTTCATTCATTACTACTAATCCCTATATGCACGATAAACTTGTCCGGCACGATTTCTTTCATTAACATCCAAAGTACCAAATTCCACAATCCTGTCCGATCATGTAATGAATTACATACTTACTTACTGAACTCGGGTGGTTTATTACGTATTGAATATGTCGGATTTCGAGAGGTTGTTCTTATGTAATAAATGTTCAATTCATTAACTGGTTCCTCCCTGATTCACGTTTTCTACCCTCTGTATTCCTCTCAGTATCGTCATATGTGTTAAATGGGTGTGAAATTACATTCCCCAAGAGATGTCTCTGACAGTGAGAGTAACCGACTATTATAGTTGCACGTAGTATGAGAAATGAAGCCTTATGCGTGACTTAACGTCATTTTTATCAAATTAACTCGTTCTTAATTTATCATTTAATGTTGGTTCGGTACTGTTCTTGCACATACTGTGAGTGAGATAGAGTCTGTATAGGAGTAACTAATTGAAACATTTTATCACGAATGCCTTAGGACCTTCGATAATCAAACAAAATTCATTCACTATGGTGATAGAGGCAGCTCCTTCAGCAGGCTGGTCGAATGTTACGAAGTCAAGAAGCCAATCTTTGCGGCCCCCACGCTGTGTTTGAGCAAGTGGTAACAAATAATTAACTTTTTCTCTTTCACCATTATTTATAACACCGGCTTCGAAAATTGGCGGCTGTTTCTTAACCTAACACATTAAATTAAAGAATATTCGTAAAGATACTCTACAGTGGTGTAGAAGGAACTTCCTAACAGAAAATTCTTTATTCACCCTGAAACGCTATTATACACTAGAGGAAAATATGGACTAAGTCATTTGCTTTTTCAAGTGAAGTGTCAGATAGTTCATCATTGTTGGAATATACGAGAGCAAATGAAGACGAAAAGAAACTCACATAAGACAGCAAAGCGTGCCAAAACAGTCTCAGCGTAACCCCCTCCAGCAAAAACGCAAGCGTGTATTCTCACCTGCTAACGATCATAAAGGTTCAGAATGGCATCCACCGATAAATTGTCCAGAAACATATTGCACCTTTTGTTGTATTTCGGCAGTGGTTCTTGTAGTTCCTGGAGAACGAGTAAGATCCCGCTTAATCATGTCCACTTATGTTCAATTGGAGAGTTATCTGCTGATCTGGATGACCATGGTAGTTGTCGTACACGACGAAGAGCATGTAAGTCTCAACTGCCGTATTTAGATATGCATTATCCTACTGAAAAAGCACATTACCTCCCTGTCAAAAAATGGTAGTAGCGTGGGGATAAAAACCCGTGTGGTATAGTGGGTACTGGGTACTTTATCCTATAGAGACAAAAAATGTGAATATGAACTGTAAGTGATCCTCCCCTGCCCCTCACACCAAGAATCCAGGGGTGGGACCCATGTGCCATCGGCGAGTCCACTCTGGATAAGGCAGCTCAACAGATCTATTCCTTACACGCGAACGTCCATTACACTCATATGTACAGTTCCTACTCTCGTCAACACTGACGGCACAAGAGTGCCCATGATCGGCGGTGTTGTGGTGTCTGTGGTAGGCTAGCCAGATTCATGTATGTTCTTGGTCCCGTTGCTAGCAGACTGTCCCTAATGGTCCCTGGTGACACAGCAGGTGCGACATGTGCGCAGATGTCATACCAGGAAAACGTTGGGTTGGCCACCGCCGCTATCGCTCGCACAACTCGTCGATCTAAAAGTGCGTCTGTACAACGCAGATGTCCAGAATATGGTCTACAGATATGGGAATATTTCAGAGCCCACTGTTGAAAGTAGCAACACACTAGTGATAGACTGTGACGGACATGTGCAACAGTCGGTCGATACATCTACCCGGTTGCTGCAGTCCCACAAAGCGACCACGTTTAAATGGCTGAAGCTGTGGGACAGTCGCCAGAGGAGCGTGTTAGTGCTGAAAAGTGACTGCTGCAAACGCTGTTTACAATTAAGCTCAGTTCAATTACTGACTGTAGACTCAAGACTGAAGGTACACAAATAAACTCCTGAGCGCTAAACGATCGCCGACGACCGTGACAAATGATTCAATAAAACTATAACCTCACAGTATGCACATATTGTATACAGCCGTATCTGACTTCTTTCAGTCCTAATGTCATGCCTTAGAAGTCATTACAGAGGCTGCTTTTGGACATTGTATTATACACAGGGTTTTCACCATGTTTTGAGAGAAGATAATTCCAAAGAACATTAATGAATGCATTCACTGTCACACATGTGTCTGAGTACCACGTTTTATGAACAGAACACTACAGAATGTTCCAGAGGTAACACCAGCAATAGTTTTGTCATATGCTCCTGTATTCAGCCACTGTTATACCTGTAAATTGCGTTCTATCTTTTTCTACTATCGCAACACTAGCACAATTTTCGTGTCGTTGATCAGCAGTAACTTAGGTTTGAAAATAGCTGCTAATAAGTCAGTACAGGTGTATGAGTGAACGGTTAACACTGATCGACAAAGGCTGAATTCCTACCTTTCATTGCTCGTTATTAAGGTTTGTATAAAGAAGAAAATTTTCGAGGTGTTGTTTATTATCAACAATTATTTAACTAAAATTTCCATTTCACAGTTTACTGTTTAATTTTTTTTGTTAATGTTTGACATGTTCTGAAATATTTTACATTCATACATGTGTGCAGTGCAATGAAAGTAAAATTATTTTCATTGCGATAGGATCCGCAGCTACGATGAAATTTTGAGAACATTTCTTGATGCCTTCAGTTGCCATTCCATTTATTTAATGCACGATTATAAAATTTCGGCCTGAGGCCATTCTCAAGTATTTTATAGCTGATTTTTTTAGTAGTAAATTATGTCGTGTATGTTAAAATGGCCGAAGGCCGAATCTGTACAATCGTACATGAAATAAACAGAGTGTGAGCTGAAGGCAAGAAGATATATTTCAACAAAATAAAATATGCAAAACTAAAACGTGACTGACAAAGGGGATCTGTTATTATCAAGGAAAACACCGAGGGACATACGATACTTTTTTAACAAACTGAGATAAATAAGGTAGAAATTAAGTCACATTTTCTCTCTCTTTCTCCATTCAGTTTTTATTTAAAATCATCAAATACGTACAATATAAGTGTATTTGTGCTTATAAAAACAGAGCAAATGAATGACACCTTAGTAACAGTGGTTTGCTACAATTGTTATGAAGTTCTAGAGTAACGGACTGCAGAATCGTCAGCAGGAATTAATCATCAGTATTTTTATTGGATTAATATTTATTCCTGTCGGTAACTGCCAATCTCATTTTCCCAACAGTGTACACTCCGTCAATAAATCCAAAGTAGAATGTGGAGTGTGTTTATATGTGATCAGTACCATATATTGTATGCAAAAGATGAGAGACTGCCCGGATTTATTGTTCATTGTCAATATCTGTACCATAACAACTATCCTTTAAATGAAACATCAAGTACGTTATTGATATGGCCGCAACATACTCAAAAGAAGTTCCTAGGAAAAAGAAACCAATTACTATGTATGCATGTACATGCGAATACGTTGTACCATTAGTTTCAACAGACGGAGAGGTAATCTTCGAAGGTTTCTGAGTAGTAATCCGGAGAAACTCAACCTCTTCAGATGTAGAACCAGTAGACTTGCATCATGGTGGTGGCAGGGAGCAGTCACTCTTCTGCAAAACATCTGACCCATCGACAGGTTCACTGAACTTCGGTGCCGTGGGTTCATCTGACGCGGATACATATCTGAATCATAAGCAGATAAATATATTAATATTTGCTATTAATGTGGCAGTGAGTATGCATCTTATTTATAGAATACAGTAACTGCTTTCGAAAAGTGCTGCGAAAAATTATGAAATGGTATCTGTAGTGCGGTTACAGGCTGTCGTGGACGCAGATTCTCATAACACAGAGCACCGTTTTCCACCTGAAACGATTGCATGGTAAGCAATTGACAAATGTTACCATCTAATGTGAAAATTAATATCTGTTGTTCTCAATGGTTTACTCGTTATTCCTCTTCTGTCTGTCCTGATAAATGTTTGCTCGAAGTTTCAGTCACCTACGATCACTTGTTTGGCCCAGGGAATATCATAAGTAGTGAATGCTTCGTTACAACCAGTAACTGCTTTCCAACCATTGCAGTCATTACGTAGTGGAAAGTGGACGATGATCTACATTCTAGTTACCACTTCCCGGTCTGAATAAATCTACCTGGCCGATATGTTACCAAAAGAAAGTCGCCAAAGCAGAGGCAATATTGGGACCGCAATCATAAGCAGATAAATATATTAATATTTGCTATTAATGTGGCAGTGAGTATGCATCTTATTTATAGAATACAGTAACTGCTTTCGAAAAGTGCTGCGAAAAATTATGAAATGGTATCTGTAGTGCGGTTACAGGCTGTCGTGGACGCAGATTCTCATAACACAGAGCACCGTTTTCCACCTGAAACGATTGCATGGTAAGCAATTGACAAATGTTACCATCTAATGTGAAAATTAATATCTGTTGTTCTCAATGGTTTACTCGTTATTCCTCTTCTGTCTGTCCTGATAAATGTTTGCTCGAAGTTTCAGTCACCTACGATCACTTGTTTGGCCCAGGGAATATCATAAGTAGTGAATGCTTCGTTACAACCAGTAACTGCTTTCCAACCATTGCAGTCATTACGTAGTGGAAAGTGGACGATGATCTACATTCTAGTTACCACTTCCCGGTCTGAATAAATCTACCTGGCCGATATGTTACCAAAAGAAAGTCGCCAAAGCAGAGGCAATATTGGGACCGCAAGTTCATAGTGAATTCCACTGTTGTAAGTATTTAAATAAATAAGATATTGGGAACTAGTTTTAAGCGTTAATTGTTGTTATAAGTATTATATGAGTAAGTGTTATTGGCATCGCAGATAAGTTAAAACTGTGTGAAAAGTACATTGTCTTCTTACGCATGCTTTCGTAACATTAAGTCAGACTTCACACAAAAGAAACATATGAAAATAGTAATATAAATTCGTATTTCATTGCATCTATTGCATCTCATCCAGGTAACAGAAGGCTTACACCATTGCGTAAGGATTTTATCAAAGATGATCAACTACTGGTAGTTGGGGAACCTGGAAATAACCTGGTAAATAGCGGAAAATTCATAATAGAGGTAACCGAGACAAAATCGAAGCAGCTGCTGAGGACAGAAATACGGCTTTTGTGGAGGTTTCGCGGTACCACGATGAGTCCCGTGTTTTCTCTACTCTCACGTGAGTAAACATGTTGCTGAGGATGCTCCTTTAGACGGATGTCGAGTATCATATTAGTGCTGTTGCAGTAGTTGCTGTAGGAAGATGTGAGACACCAGGCTTAGGTCAACATCAGCGTTAATACAGACAGTAATAACCCAAACTAAATCGATAGAAACTGTCAGTTAATAATATAAAAATAGAGTGAAAGGTAAAATCAGTCTGTATCATCAGAATACAAGGGAATGAAAAAGAGAGAAAATGATTTGTTACGATGTATGGATGGTCCTATTACTTGGAAAGAAATTGTTGTCATTCGTCTCAGAACTATAGAATGAGAAGGACAGAGAATTTATATGTAAGTAGTTATGAATTAGCTGCAGACTTATGTAGATACAGTGTCGGTAGAGGAAGAGCTGTCACATTCATAAAATAGAAATAGAAATAAAAATATATAGAAATAAATGAATTACATATAGAGCAGTGTACAGAAATATGTTGGCAAATGATATATTTTTGTTTGTCTGCCTAACTGTGAATTATCGATAAAAGTTTTTGATGGCTCATTGTGATATTTGTCACACAGAATGACGGTATTATTGATTTGTTGTGACTTTAAAGTCGATTTCTCGAGGGAATCCGACATGAAAAGTGATCTAGTGGTCCTTACAGCTATTTGTAAATTAGTCGTAAATTTCCATGCTCGACTTGTTGAAGATAACAGTACCCTTACAGATAATGTATTCATACAACAAGTGGAATTTAAGTGGTAAGTGGATTATCAGATCACGATATACAGTGAATCACATTACATAACATAGCTCCATCTACAATTTAGAAACAGGATGATATATGAAAAAGAAGTGAATATTTTAAAGAAAGCATAGAATATTACCTGGACCGATATCTGCAATGAACCTAATGCTGATTTAAATATAAAATATTTCTTAATAAATCTGTATCCAATTCTGAATGTAGTTTTCGTGGAAAGATAATTAAACGCAATATCGGGAAGTCATTAAAGAGACCTCAGAGTACTGCAGGTATCATAATATGTTCCAAATGAAAAAAATAGGAAGAACTGATAATGTTTCTAAAAGAGACAGACGTTGTTAACAGTACTGTAACATTTTAAGAAAAGTTGTAGTAAAATCCTGGAGCATGTGCCTGCTGTGTGAATTTGACTGACGAGACAATAAAATCAAATCGGTATGAAATATTGTTAAAAGAGAGATGGAGGAAACCCATGGCACATGACATAATTTTCCTGAAAAGACAGATCTTGTGTAGCAGAAATTTTTATTAATTACTTTTGAATAACTCGTGAAAACAGTTCAGAAGGGAAAGCAAATAGGTATTAAAGAAACGATACACAAGGTACTTAGTGAAATTACAAGTGATCCTACTCTCTCCTCTGTAATATGGAATATTATTATGATCCTAAAAGAGTCAGGTCCCAAATTACAAGTGTCAATCCGCATTAATTGTAGAATACTTCAGAAGAAACGGAAATTTATGCCAGACCGGGACTCTAACTCGTATTCCCCGCTTGTCACCAGCATTTGTCTAAGCTGCTTCGGCTAACGCCTGCAAGAGCGGCCGAAATCTCCATTTGTCCTGGTGTCCTGGTGTCTTCAATCCCTGCTCGAGGCCTAGTCTGGCATAAATTTTTATTTTTTCTAAAATATTCTGCAGCAGATACAGATCCTTGAACGCAGTCTTCGATTTCATCCTTAATCGAATACGGCTGTTGTTCGTCAACGCAGTGTTTCAGACTGCGCTGCAACAAGTAACAGAAAAGTAAAGTCTCCTGTTGGGTGATTAAGGTCACCTACAAAACAATACGAATTCGTGGGCCAGTAACATGTATTATCTTACTGTGGAATGCGTAATTAATTCAAGACGTTTTCCAAGATGTGTTGAATTATGTCGCTGTAAGGCCTCTCTGTGCGAAGAGTTATTCCACAAATGTCAATAAACATCGCACAGTGACATTCCTTATAGCATACTCTACAATTCTGTTGAAGGTAACTTTCTCTTTTTGCTGGAATCCCTTTAAGCACCTGCTAATATTAACCTCAAGCTCATTCTACTTTCATTTACTTATGTAACTTATCAGCAGTCCACATAAATTTGAGAGTGACACAGACATTCACAACTACAACACTAGAAATACTGATCAGCACAATCTGCACAGTCTGTGACTTCTGTGCTGGTAGGGGGAAATATAGAGCTATAAAACTCTTTGTTGGCACACCAATAGAAATATGGTGTTTCATAGACAGAAAATGTCAATAATTAGTAATTTATGCGTAAAATACCTGTAAACGACCAGCGTGTAATCAAATACATTTTTTACTACATGCTTAGTTGACACGTTCCCCATCATGACGTTTATCATGAATATGACTTAATGCATCTATGCTAATGTATTGTAGATATCTGTAAAGAGCACCAATTCATTTATTTCCTGTTGAGAGCCGCGGAAAGCTAGTTATAAAAATTCTAGAGCGAACTTTAAGTAATTAGACAAGAATAGACCAATTACCCAACGTAAATAAACGTTTAAGTAATCATTCTTCCCATATGCGAATAGAATGAGAGGAAGTCTTAATAACTGATACAATGGAACGTACCATTTGCCACGCACTTAACAGGGGTTTGCAGAGTAATGATGTACCAGAAATATTGCGACAGACATCGACGGTTAGTAGAGGCTGTCTCGAGGAACAAATCAAGAGCAGGAACCCGTGTTACATACATCGGAACCCAATGCTGGGCCTCCCGTTTGGCAGCAGACGCCATGTACGCAGACGGACTGATGGCGTAACGTCTCGCAATGTTCTTTGACTGTCATGATGATCAGTGTACAGGTCAGCTGCGTAGAAAGGCCTTATCTCCTACTAATGGAATGCTGTGTTGCTCTGGTAGATAACGGCTTTGGGCACGGGTTTCCAACCGTAATTAATTTTTCTCCTAGAACCCTTTTAAACCTCAAATATTTTTAGGTATACAATGGAGAAATAAAGTTCAGATGAAAATCAGTGTCAGAAACTGTCGTCTACCAAGGCCGAAGACAATCGCATTCACAGGAAATAAGTCCTGTCTTCGCAGTGCTCCATCTTCTCCACAGTTCATAGTGACAATGAGCCGCGATAATTGAATGGCAAACAAAATTGCGAGATATTCCGACTATGGTCCGTCAGCGTACAAAGTCACGTTTGCTGGCCACGACTGGTCTAGTGGCAGGCGCTGACACCTTTAACTTCGACGCTCCTTAGCGTCGTTGAATGACTTTCCTGACGCGAGTGCCCATCATGATCTTGTTCCTCAAGACACTATATACAACCATTCGAATTTAATTGCAACGTTTTTAGGACAACATGTATATGTAGATCGACACTGCGATTTTTTGCGCAGGGCAAAATGTTGTGTGATACGATACTACAGACGTGTACCTAATTCATTTTATAATTAGTGTACATTGTTGAGGAGTTATATGACACTGAATATTGTCCTTAATCGTTGGACAAAATCGCTTAGTTCCTACTGGTTGTACGGATTCTACCAAATCGTTAAAACGGACAAATGTGTTTTCGTTAACATGTGCTGCTGAAAGTTTATCGTACCATCTGGGAACTCAAAAGATCAGCCCAGTACCTCGCTTGTGTCCGTGGCTAAATTCTCTCATAGAACATATGACGGCACTTCGAATGCACGGCTTGCTCGAACATAACCAGAACTGCGCCACCGATGAGAGCTACCATGAGGATACTCACATGGGAACTGCATCTGTGGACTCGCCACCTGGGAAGTCATCAAAATATGGAGCAGTATCGTCAATGATAGGGAGCTGTTCTGCACCTTGGAGTGCTGGAAACAAAACAAAACAACGCTCTTCAACCATTTATATCACTGTTATAATATCGCACCTTAATACAGCTACATTTGTAAAAAGTAATTGGGCTTTACCCGATATATCTCCGATTTTATACTTACCTAGTGAAATCAATCGTGTTAGTTAAGTGGAAAGTCATTTAATGCCAAATAAATCACCTATAACTCTATGCAAAAAAGAACAGTGGGCATCATTTTAAGAATCTGAAAAAAGACATACTGACACGAACATTTACGGAAGATGGCATAGCGTCAATTGATATGTGGTTGAAATCTTTACTTTCAATATCCACTGTGGAGAAAACTGCTACTGTTCTCTCCATAATCGCACTCTGCGCTCTAGCTATCTGCTAGATGTACTCAATACAATCGTTAACAGTCATGTTTAGTATTTTGGTGTCTTTAGCCAATTTCTCTATATGGGGTCACTGAGAATGACAATGCTACAGCGAGTGACAATGAGGACAACTTCAGAAAAGCATCGTAGAAACCAAATTTTTAAATTATGTGACATTGTCATGTCCGAAGATCCATGGATCTATTGTAACAGGTGGAGGACTTTGTAATATTTTTTGTCATTACCATTACTGCTGAACATGTCTAGTGGTTTAGTGGTCATTGTATTGCACGAACAAAGTAAAATCTGTTGTACTGTTTCTTCGGCACGTTTTTATATCTAGTTTGTAAAGCAACATTTCTTGTTGTCATTTTATACTTATCACTCATGTTAATGTGAGCATAATCTCCCCAAAGTTTCTACACGTATTTCAAATGTACTCCTACGTTGTCATGTTGGAAGTCATAAGAGACGTAAGTCATGTAGTACCCACTGTGAAAAACTGTGACTTTATACAGCACCATATTTATAAGTGAGAAGAAGGTCTAAATATTAAATCTTCCATGAAACGCTGTACAAAATTTTGTAACACTTATATCGATTAGAAGTACATTCATATTCCGTAACTTTGTATCTGTAATTATGAAGTGTTTATTCTTTGTTAGTTAATGTCATTGATTCGTGACAGGCTATTCAAAGCCTTTCAGGTATGTATGGAAAAAGGTAAATGATATTTAAAATAATGACATTTTATAATATGTGTATATTCAAAAGAAAAACAATGTTACTGGAAAGTGGTTTATGCTTAGGGCACTTCTATTGTAAAATATAAAAGATGTAGGGAAGTCCCTCCGCAATGGAAGTGGCTTGGCGCGATGTAGAAGGTGGTTTTGGCGGTCGAACTGGGCAGCTCCTTGGTGTGAACGGTACGCAGTCAATGGCTAGGGAGGCAATTGGAATCCACTTTGCCAGGAACTTGGCCTCGGATATGGATTTGGCCGTTGCATGGTACTCTCGGCAATAAGGAATGGCTCTTATACGTTAAAAATCCGTCGCTAAGAAGACATTTTATAGAGCATTCACACATCAAGTGCCGTGAGTACCGTTAGAGGCCATGTCGTTTGCCACTGCCACTACGCCACAGCTCCACCAACTTCATATATACAGATATGTATCGGAGCGTCGACCAGTTAATTTCTGTGAGTGATTTTAATAATAATCCACGTGCTATAAGCCTGTGTTTACAACCATATCATCCATTCTCATCATGAACCTATGCAGGGCGCTCTCCTAAGTGTTTATAAAACCGAGTATCATGTTTCAAATGAACTAGTGATTTATTCGTGCTTGTGAAATGTGCAAGAATTAGCAAAAGTTTAAGTTAGTTAGAATTTTGCTAAGGAGCTCTCAATTTCTTACAAACTAGAGTTTTGCAATAATTCGGTGGCAGACTGTGTAAATGTTCTGTCTAAATTACCTACTTCACAGATAATGAATACAGTACGTAAGTTAAATTTATTGGAAACATAATTAGGCTTGATTACTGTCATGAACGATTTTTTTCAAGTCAATTGAGTTTAGTGCTGAATAATTTGACTTGAAAAGTCAAAATGTAAAAATATAAACTATTCCAAGTTAAGCTGAGAGTTAATTTTGTTTACTTTAGTCTTTGCTGCTGAAGTAATCTTAGAGCTTGACTAGTCACATCATACTAGTTTATAGAGCCCCATCATATTCTTCACATATTCAAAAGAATAATGGACTATTATTACTACTAAGGAAATCTTATATATTCCTATAAATGGGAGTATAAACAGTGTGATTGTGGTATTATATATTTCAATTGTGGTATTTATATGTCAGTTAGGTCAGAAGCCACTCCTGGCAAATTTTAGTTCTGCACTTCTGGCACGAACGTTTCAGTACTGATCCATGTAACATCATTTTAGTGTAGCTCTTATAGTGTGAGTTTGGTACGAGTTTGCTTTCTATGATTACTAGTATGTGCATTATTGGTAATTACTGCTGCTGGCAGCTCAGAGTGCCCTGTGTCCGTTTGTATCCTGTGTGCTATTCAAACGGAATATTAATGAAAGTAGCTTCAATAAGTGACAGTCAATTTTCTTAAACTTATATTTCCAAATTAATGAGCCTAATTAGTTTGGCGATCATGCGTTTTTTATTCACATATGTATTATAATAATTTCATTAAACCCGAAACTTAGAGCCTGTTTTCTTTTTCTGTTCAGTGAAATATATTCAAAATTACAGTCCGATACCTTTATCTACTAGACACACTCGCGGTAAAAATTTCAAAATCCTCTCAGAGGGTAACATTAGCTTGAGTAACGGCAGGCTAGTGTTATAAAGTATCCATATGACTTTCTAATATTTAAAGTGACCTCAAAGCAGTAAATGAAAAAAAAGCTTTATTCTTAATTTCGTAGAAATCTATGGACTCTCATGACAATTTAGATATATAAGCTGCAGTAAAAGAAAAGGCATGTGAGAAAACTGTGAGCCCGGCTTCGTGTTGCCATGGCTGTTTCGCGTATGCTGCATATGTTTGGTTGTGAAGCTCTTCCGCATCCTCCACACAGTCCCTATATCCCCTCATGCAATTTACATATTTTTGGAGTGTGAAAAATGACAGTCGTGGCCGTCAATATGCATCGGACGAAGAAGTGCACGCTTGGGTACAGTCATGCATCCGCAGACCACCGCAAACATTTTTCCATGAAGGCACTGAACATTTTATCTCACTTTGGGATAAATATATTAACATCTATGGCAATTACTTTTGAAATAAAAAAAGTTTCCTTACTTTTCCTTATTTGTATGTGTGTCGTTTATATATTATATTAGAGTGAACGATTTATAATTGTTTTTATCGTCTTTGTCTTACACATTTACAGTTTGCCTTTTCACGAATTTCATTGGCTACTGTGACCAGTATTATTTTGGTAACTATCTGCTCTACAAGGTTGTATTTGGTTTTCCATGCTCTGTAGGGAACGGCCGATTTGATCTCTGATCTTGTTTCTGAGACGGTTGCAAAGTGTTTTGTAAATAACCACAGTTTCCGTTGTTTTGATTGGCGTAACAAAGAAACTTTTGGATTTCCTTCCTGAAGAATAATGAAACCAGAAGAATTGTTTAACAAGAGTGTAAACAAAGGTGACACATTTGTACAGTAAATTTATTATTGATTTTAAAGACGTGTGTTTGGGTACCACACAAAAAATGCGTGTTGTAATACAATCAATAATCTTCTCTGTAATTTTTCAACCAACGTATGTGTTTCTTTGGATAAATATATTAATATATCTCCATGGGTAAACTAAATTTTGTGGGGATGTATCTTATAACTTCCAGTGGTCTGCCTTGACATTTGTACATATTTCGAAAAACAATGCTCTTATGTAAATATTGTAACGTTTCCTGCGAGTCTTTTGTACTGACCTTTTTTTAAGATTGGAAATATGTTCTAAGATAGATGTGAGTCAACATGCCTTCGTCATCTAGGCTGCTAAATATTCTGACGATGTTGAAGCGGAACTTGTTGTCCCGTTCCAGATTTTTCTCATTAAATTCCGGTACAGGAGAATTATGGCAAGAGTGTTTTTACTCTGCAGAAGTAAATTCGTGGGTAAATAGCAGCAGAGAATGGACGAAGCGGTGTTTATTTATTTATTCACTGATTTTTTTTATTTCGTGTGTGCCACGTTTGCTTCAATCCTTTCCCTTATGCGACCTTGGACTGTATGAATGAGATGTTATGTAAAGTAGCAGAAAGCTTTCGTAAGAGGTCATAGCATTGCATGAGTAGAGTGGTTATGTGTTAGGATAGTATCAACACCCAGAACACGAACAAGTATCACAAAGATAGTGTGCAAGTCAGGTCAGAGAGGTCACGATTGCACGAGTATTGACTTTTTTGGGTTGGCGAACCATTCCCTCCACCACCTTTTGAAGGAACAATGGTTAGGCGAGGTGTCTGCAAGTCCACTTGCTCCTGGGTAGCGGTGCTGGACAGACGTGGAAACGCAGCTCTCGATTTTGGTAATCCAGATGTTAGAATCAGGTGTGATGTACCACGAAACCTCCATAAGGGAGTTTATTTTCATAATTTAGTCAAATTTCACTAGAAATTTGCGTTTGTGAATTGGTTAGGCCACTCACCATGGGCCTTACGCTCACGGTCGTATTATTGCTCTGCGCGTAACAGACGTTCTCTCATTTAATGTATTTTAATGTGATCTTCGTTTTACAGAAATATTTGGGTTTTCATTTATATGTCATAAGTTTTCTTTGCCCCCGCCCCCCACCCCCTCCCCAAGAACCATGGACCTTGCCGTTGGTGAGGAGGCTAGCGAGCCTCAGCGATACAGATAGCTGTACCGTTGGTGCAACCACAACGGAGGGGTATCTGTTGAGAGGCCAGACAAACGTGTGGTTCCTGAAGAGAGGCAGCAGCCTTTTCAGTAGTTGCAGGGGCAACAGTCTGGATGATTAACTGATCTGGCCTTGTAACACTAACCAACACGGCCTTGCTGTACTGGTACTGCGAAGGGGAAATTACAGCCGTAATTTTTCCCGAGGTCATGCAACTTTACTGTATGGTTAAATGATGATGGTGTCCTCTTGGGCAAAATATTCCGGAGGTAAAATAGTCCCAAATTCGAATCTCCAGGCGGGGACAATTCTGGAGGATATCGTTATCAGGAGAAAGAAAACTGGCGTTCTACGGATCGGAGCGTGGAATGTCACATCCCTTAATCGAGCAGATAGATTAGAAAATTTAAAAATGGCAATGGATAGGTTGAAGTTAGATATAGTAGGCATTAGTGAAGTTCGGTGGCAGGAGGAACAAGACTTTTGGTCAGGCGAATACAAGGTTATAAATACAAAATCAAATAGGGGTAATGCTGGAGACGATTTAATAATGAATAAAAAAATAGGAGTGCGGGTAAGCTACTACAAACAGCATAGTGACCGCCTTATTGTGACCAAGATAGACACGAAGCCCACGCCTACCACAGTAGTACAAGTTTATATGCCAACTAGCTCTGCAGATGACAAAGAAATTGAAGAAATGTACGATGAAATAAAAGAAGTCATTCAGATAGTGAAGAGAGCCGCAAATGTAATAGTCATGGGTGATTGGAATTCGGTAGTAGGAAAAGGGAGAGAAGGAAACGCAGTAGGTGAATATGGAATGGGGGTAAGGAATGAGAGAGGAAGCCGCCTGGTAGAATTTTGCACAGAGCACAACTTAATCGTAGCTAACGCTTGGTTCAAGAATCATAAAAGAACGTTTTATACATGAAAGAAGCATGGAGATACTGACAGGTTTCAGATAGATTATATAATGGTAAGACAAGGATTTAGGAACCAGGTTTTAAATTGTAAGACATTTCCAGGGGCAGATGTGGAATCTGACCACAATCTATTGGTTATGAACTGTAGATTAAAACTGAAGAAACTGCAAAAAGGTGGGAATTTAAGGAGATGGGACCTGGATAAACTGACTAAAACAGAGGTTGTACAGAGATTCAGGGATACCATAAGGGAAAAATTGAGAGGAATGAGGGAAAGAAATACAGAAGAAGAAGAATGGGTTACTTTGACAGATAAAGTATTGAAGGCAGGAGAGTATCAAGTAGGTAAGAAGACGAGGGATTGTAGAAATCCTTGGGTAACAGAAGAAATATTGAATTTCATTGACGAAAGGAGAAAATATAAAAATGGAGTAAATGAAGCAGGCAAAAAGGAACACAAACGTCTCAAAAGTGAGATCGGCAGGAAGTGCAAAATGGCTAAGCAGGGATGACTAGAGGACAAAGGTAAGGATGTAGAGCCTTATTTCATTAGGGGTAAGATAGATACTGCCTACAGGAAAATTAAAGAGACCTTTGGAGAAAAGAGAACCGCTTGTATGAATATCAAGAGCCCAGATGGAATCCCAGTTCTAAGCAAAGAAGGGAATGCAGAAAGGTGGAAGGAGTATATAGAGGGTCTATACAAGGGCGATGTATCTGAGAACAATATTATGGAAATGGAAGAGGATGTAGCTGTAGATGAAATGGAGGATACGATACTGCGTGAAGAGTATGACAGAGCACTGAAAGACCTGAGTCTTAACAAGGCCACGGGAGTAGACAACATTCCATTAGAACTACTGACGGCCTTGGGAGAGCCTGTCCTGACAAAACTCACCATCTGGTGAGCAAGATGTATGAGGCAGACGAAATACCGTCAGACTTCAAGAAGAATACACTAATTCCAATCCCAAAGAAAGCAGGTGCTGACAGATGCGAAAATTACCGAACTATCAGTTTAATAAGTCACGGATGCAAAATGCTAACGCGAATTCTTTACAGACGAATGTAAAAACTGGTAGAAGCCGACCTCGGGGAAGATCAGTATGGATTACGCAGAAATATTGGAACACGTGAGGCAATACTGACCCTACGACTAATCTTAGGAGCAAGATTAAGGAAAGGCAAACCAACGTCTCTAGCATTTGTAGACTTAAAGATTGCTTTCGACAATGTTGACTGGAATACTCTCTTTCAAATTCTGAAGGTGTCACGGGTAATATATAGGGAGCGAAAGGCTATTTACAATTTGTACAGAAACCAGATGGCAGTTATAAGAGTCGAGTGACATGAAAGGGAAGCAGTCGATGGGAAGGGAGTGAGACAGGGTTGTAGCCTCTCCCCGATGTTATTGAATCTGTATATTATGCAAGCAGTGAAGGAAACAGAAGAAAAATTCGGGGTGGGTGTTAAAAGCCACTTAGAAGAAATAAAAACTTTGCGGGTCGCCGATGACATTGTAATTGTGTCAGAGACAGCAAAGGACTTGGAAGAGTAGTTCAATGGAATGGATAGTGTCTTGAAAGGAGGATATAAGATGAATATCAACAAAAGCAAAACGAGGATAATGGAATGTAGTTGAATTAAGTCGGGTGATGCTGAGGGAATTAGACTAGGAAATGAGACACTTAAAGTAGTAAAGGAGTTTTGCTATTTGGGGAGCAAAATAACTGATGATGGTCGAGGTAGAGAGGATATCAAATGTAGACTGGCTGTGGCAAGGAAAGCGTTTCTGAGAAAGAGAAATTTGTTAACATCGAGTATAGATTTAACTGTCAGGAAGTCGTTTCTGGAAGTATTTGTATAGAGCGTAGCCATGTATGGAAGTGAAACATGAATGATAACTCATTTGGACAAGAAGAGAACAGAAGCTTTCGAAATGTGGTGCTACAGAAGAATGCTGAAGATTAGATCGGTAGATCATATAACTAATGAGGAGGTACTGAATAGGATTGGGGAGAAGAGAAGTTTGTCGCACAACTTGATTAGAAGAAGAGATCGGTTGGTAGGACATGTTCTGAGGCATCAAGGAATCACCAGTTTAGTATTGGAGTGCAGCGTGGAGGGTAACAATCGTAGAGGGAGACAAAGAGATGAATATATTAAACAGATAAAGAAGGATGTGGGTTGCCGTAGGTACTGGGAGATGAAGAAGCATGCACAGGATATTGTAGCATGGAGAGCCGCATCAAACCAGTCTCAGGACTGCAGACCACAACAAACAACATGTTTCCTTTGTGTACTTGCTTTCCCGTCACGTGCACGATTGGAGCAACCGCCTCATTGGTAGACTGCAGTTTCGGTCTGAAAATGTATAGTAGTGGAGTGAATAACCGTATGGTAGTGGGGGAGTCTAAGACATAGAACGAATAAATTTGTGTGTCCGTATTTTTTGCATTTCTGTTGGCTCGCGCTACTTGGCCACGTGTGAAAAATAGTACTGATGTGATATTAAATGTTTCTTGTGCCCCCATAACTGTTTGATTCGCCTACAATGAAGTGCGTTAGGTAAAAAACACGGTTTAAACTCTTGTATCTAGGAAAATTCTGATTTTAATGGCCGTTGATGGAATAAAGCCTTGCATAATTTTCCCGCCATATGATAGTAAATGTTCTTCCCTCCTGCTCAGTAACGTGGTGTTGTTTCTGTAAGCAAGATTAAACCAAAATTGGCAGTCATAGTTAAGTGCACCACTTGCTTTCTTCAGCGTACGTTATAAAGAAAATTTAAATATTTAGACTAATACTCTTCTGCCCTGACCGAGGTCGCTTGTAGTGTCTTTGCTGCGTTCTGCGTGACCTAAAGTAAATGATTGTAATAATTATGGGTTTAGGTATAATTGTGTGCCTGCATAAAATTACATTGAAGCCAGGTCCGCGCTCCCCTCGCCCATTCCATAATTATATGGCGAAGTGAATAATGTTAACTCGAGACACCAGTTGTGATGATGTATATTCCAACAGACACATGACTAGTTATTGAAATGCAATCGGTATTGAATAAACATCAATTATTTCCTCCCTTCATCGTAAAGAATAGAAAAAGTCAGTACCACAGTTGAATGCTTGATTATGAAAGTAAATTATGGCTCTATGCTCCCGATGAAGCCCTGCATAGGTGCCTTCTGTAGTAGTTCAAAAAAAATATTAAGTTATCCGTTGCCTTCAAATTTTTACCGATTGGTTAAACCCTCCCACCAGAAATTATAAATACCCGGCAATAATTCTCAGGTGCCTGTAATTTCGCTGACCACACGAATTTGTTAAACCATTACCACAGAAGGTAGCTTGCAGGAGCTCTAAGACATGACAAGCGACGGTAATCTTCTCACCAGGTCGAGTTATAACATTAACTATACCACCACCAGTAGAAAGGCTACGTAGCAATGGAACATGGTGACAGCCAGAACGAAATTAGATTGTTACAATTTGATGACTGAAGATAGTTTCACCAACTGTATTTTGTAGGCAAGAGGAAGAGTTATACTGACACACAACTCCTGATCATCATATTGATCATCAGTATTCTCGATTAAATTTTTTGAGACAAGCCCTTAGTGACGTATGAGTTGATGAAATCATATATTTTTACGATTATTTGACGTTAAGTGCTACTCCATCTTAGGTGCCTTGAGAAAGTAGTAAAGTATGTGCAAGAACGGGATCTTATCTTCTTCCTTCATTCCAATAGAATTCCATAACGTCACAAACATATCACTGAACTACACAAAACCAACACCGTCCAGCATATGGCAAACTTAGATATATAACACATTATAAACAAATTGGACAATAGGACTGAGCTACCTTCGCTAATATTTTGCCCTCAGTGGGTACCTTTTACATAATCCCAAATAGCCAACATGCTCAATTATTGAACTGGTTGAGTTGTAAGACATATTACAGATGTGACGCTACAAACCTCAACTATAATATGTTAACGTATGTGTCGTATTATTCATTATCTTCTCTGTCGTAGTCGTGCACTATTACTGGGAAGAACGCTCGCAGAATATCATAAAACTCAGGCTACAATTTAAAAACGGCATTTATTTTTTAACTAACAGGCTGATTTATTTCTGTATGCAGTCTCCTCTGTAAACCAATTTTATTGCTTAAAAACGTGGTGTTTCTAAGTGATGTGAATAGGGTATGAAACGTCAGAGGTTTACGCTTCGTTTAACTGACTGATTAATTTCTACATGTTTAATAATTAATTTTAGGCCGAGAGCGTCCTTTCAATGTTTCGTCTAGCTAATTCACCTTTGGATTCAAGAATGCTTCCGTGTATAATTTTTCTTCTGTTGGTGTCACACCTCCTCTCTCATTCCCGTGATGTATGTGGATGGATAAACGTAATTATGTATGGAATATATAATAATCTGTGTTAGTCAAAGATGGTAGCAGTAGGGTCGTTTAGCACCAACATGAGCAGCAACGTGAGCAAATTCGGCAGAGAGTTCGTGATTCCAAAGATAGTGGGGATGAGCAGGGCAGAGTTTGTGAGGTTGATTCTCGCTGAGGTCGTACCCCCACCATCAGTTTTTTTGAATGGTTGGTGGTTTTCCTGGAAAGCGCTATTTTAGGACACTCTGGGGCCGCCGATTGAACGAGACGGACGCAGGTGTGCGGCGCTCGTCATTGATGGTGAGAAAAGTGGGTTATAATGTAGGTTTTTTGGGCTAACAATGATTATGAAGCATGTTCGGGTGTGAATTAATACCGGGAAACTTTCAGCGATATTTTATTTGTAGAAATTTTTCAGACTAATGTGTTTCAACTAGCGGACTTAGGCGCGAGGTGATTGAGGGCATGAACCAACGGTTATTGTTCTTAGGTCAATATCGGATAGGATCATTAACGTTTCATTTATTGCATAGTTTCGTTCTGGATACAAGCAATATAAATTTTTCATGATTCAACGGTTTATTTTACTCGTTTCTTTGTTGTCGAACTTGGCCACGTGGTGCCAGCATTCATAACGGTAGTCACTGGATTTGCCATTCGTTAATCATAGTATGAATAATATGGAGTCATGAAGCCTCGGCTGGTTTCCTCACGTTGCATTGCGGTTGCATAATACGTGGTTTCAACATGAACTTATCCGCGTGGTACTGTATGTGTAGTAACACAAGTAATGTTTGAGAGAGTGAAAGGTAATATCCTTCCCTACTCCGCGCGTTAAATAGGTGTGACTATAACTAAATGGTGTTAAGAGGCCACCATTCAGTAACTTTCATTTTACCCGTTTTAATCATTAGTAGATGTAACTAGCGATGAAGTGTTGTCTATGTTTCCGGAATGACGAGATGCAAGAGATAGTGAGTGCTTCATGTAGGTTTTGTCACTGAGAGTGGTAGTTTTCTTAAATATAATAGATTTCATGTATGTTTTGTCACAAGGAATAATAGTTTCCTTAAATGTTTTGTCACAGAGAGGAATAGTTTTCTTAAATGTTTAGTCACAGAGAGTAATAGTTTTCTTAATTATTATCGAAATAAATCAGAATGATAATTAAAATTCTCTGTCAGCGTTATTTAGTATTATTCATCCATACCACTGAGATAATGACTATATTCTATGAATTTTCACTCCAGGCATATCCATTGTATGCTTTATGCACTTCATGCGACTAACTGAATTCATAGTATCATAAAAAGAAAATCTAACCGTCCCTAATGTGCACGTATTATTCCACGGCCATTCACCTATGTTGCTTTATCCGTTGCTTCATTTTAAAATTAGAATACTATCTTTTCCAGCGGGTTTGATTACCATATCTCAATTTACCGGGTATAATTGAAAGAATTAGAAACATAGCGGTAGAAATGGGAACCGTGGAGCACTGCGTCCGCTTATATTAAAGGGAGATACTTCTAACACGAAAATTAATCAGCTTAACAAACAAGGGGTAGACTTTCAGGTTCCGTAGTCCAAAAATGTCACGAGAGTGGTAATCCAAAGTCGTAGCTACGGACGATGAGGGAACAGTGAAGGTCATGAGTAAATTTTGGCTTTCCCATTTAAATGGACAAAAAATGGTTCAAAGGGCTCTGAGCACTATGGGACTTAACATCTATGGTCATCAGTCCCCTAGAACTTAGAACTACTTAAACCTAACTAACCTAAGGACAGCGCACAACACCCAGCCATCACGAGGCAGAGAAAATCCCTGACCCCGCCGGGAATCGAACTCGGGAACCCGGGCGTGGGAAGCGAGAACGCTACCGCACGACCACGAGATGCGGGCTTAAATGTACAGCTAGAGTAAAAGATACATAACAAAATTTTGTTACTGCATAACGAGTGTGTGGAACCCGTAGGTCGCTTGTATTGAAACACTCAGCAAGTATCTTTGAAAAATGCTCAGAAGTATGTCAGTAGGACCCACAGGATGACTATATACTGCTAGGAGGTAAACGTATTTCCTGAAGGAAGTGACCTTTTGGTTCAAATGGTTCAAATGGCTCTGAGCACTATGGGACTTAACATCTGTGGTCATCAGTCCCCCAGAACTTAGAACTACTTAAACCTAACTAACCTAAGCACATCACACACATCCATGCCCGAGGCAGGATTCGAACCTGCGACCGTAGCAGTCGCGCGGTTCCGGACTGAGCGCCTAGAACCGCTAGACCGCCGCGGCCGGCTGACCTTTTGGGTATGAACTTCTTTAGATAAACAAGTGATTTAGAGAATTCCTAATGATTAATTGCCCAACACCAGTACTTTTTTTGTTTCCTGTTAGTTATCTCGGAACCGTCCAGTAACGAGTCAACATAAGGGCGCATTTCCATAGGTTGAGTATTAGGCGTTCACATCAATGTCACATCAAACCTGGACTGGGAACGACATAACATTACAAACAGCTTAGGAAAACCACCACAGTATCATGCACCTATATTATTTTATAAAAAATTTACGAATTAGTGGACATAGTACGCGGTGTGTCCACCCTTCATCTTTGTGACAGCTTTATCTCCGCTGGGGACATCTTCAGTGAGGTGACTAAGTGTCTGAGGGGGAATGGCAGTCCATTCATCCTGAAGAGACGAAACCAGAGAACATGGCTGTACGGGACACGAGGGTCTGGAGCGAAGTCGACATTATAGCTCATACCAAAAGTATTCCATTGGGTTCAGGATGAGTTTCTTGACAAACCAGTCTATTTCAGGAACATCATTGTCCACAAACCCTAGCCCCCCAGCTGCTTCTTTATGACAGCTTACAGTGTCATGCTGCTACAAACGGTTACTGTCCCAAATTTTTCCCTGCTTTACGTAATATACGACGTTGTAAGATGTGTTAAACTGCATCTGCATTCAGAATTTTCATAAGTCCAAAAAGAGGACAACAACCTAATCGTATAATGAAAAGCACAACACTGGCACACCACATCCTTTTTACCTCACTTTTGGCACAGTTCATGATGGCTGGTAACGTTCGTCTGACATTAGCCAAACCCAAACCCTTGATTCGGACTGCCACAAAGCATTCGTCATTTACTACTTCAGATAATTCGTTTCAGTCGTCAACTGTCCAGTGGCATCGCTCATGACACCACCTCAAGCGTCGCTTAGCTGTGACTACAGAAATGGGTGAAACGATAATTAAATCGAGACCTAAAGCTATCGACAGGCGGTATACATCAACGGGGACGGTTGAAAATGTGTACCCCGACGGGGACTCGAACCCAGGATCTCCTGCTTACATGTCAGACGCTCTATCCAACTGAGCCACCGAGGACACAGAGGAATCTGCGACTGCAGGTTTTTTTTCCCTTTCAAGCTCCTTGTGAGACCCACATTCCCAACTTGACGTCCACACACTACATTCGTAATGCCCCTGCCAATTACACTCATTACTCGAGGGAGACAATCTTACCGAGTTCCGTACGAGTTCAGGCAAGGCGTGTGCATCCAGCACACAAGAAGAAGGTTAATGGCCAGTTAGCCTTAACTATATGAAGATGGTATCTGTTTTTTTGGAGATGTCCGAAAGAACATATACCATCTTCATGTAGATAAGGCTAACTGGCCACTAAACTTCTTCTTCTTCTGTGCTGGATGCACATGCCTTGCCCGAACTCTTACCGGGCTCGGTGAGATTCTCTGCCGTGAGTAATGAGTGTAATGGGAAGGGACACTACAAGTGTAGTGTGTGGACATTAAGCTGGGAATGTGGATCTCACGTGGAGCGTGCAAGGGCTAAATCCCTGCAGTCCCACTACCCTCTTTGCCATCGGTGGCTCAGATGGATAGAGAGTCTGCCATGTAAGAAGGAGGTCCCGGGTTCGAGTTCCGATCAAGGCACACATTTTGAACTGTCCTCGTTGATGTATATCAACGCCTGTCGACAGCTCAGGGTCTTGATTTAATTATGATTTCATTCTAAGAGATCTGCACGGTCACCGATGGTATCTGTTCTTTCGAAAGAACAGATACCATCTTCATACAGAAATGTGTGGCTTGTGAGAGGTACCTCGACCAATGTACACCATTATTTTTGACTCTCTGCTTACAATCACTGCACTACACCGACTGCTGAAAGTACGTCCGAACACACGAACTATACGTTCCGCTGATTTCATGCGATTTCTCACAACCACTATCCACAATTCTCGATGGTAGCTATACATCCACATATACGGTCTACCCCAGATTGATTTAGCTGCGACTGTTTCTTCGTGTTTCCACTTCAAAGTCACAGCATCAGCAGTAGACTTGGGCAGCTTTAGATCTGTTGAAATGTGACTGATGGATTTGTTACTCAGGTAATATCCAATGACTAGTCTAGTTTGAAAGTCACTAAGCCATCCGGAACGACTTATTCTGCTGTTACTGATTGTGTACTGAAAACACAATACTCATGTCTCCTTTCGTACTGGCGGGTCAGCCTATCGTGATAACTAGTGATCAGTTCCGTATTACATGGGGTTGCCCGTATAGTTTTGATCA
Source organism: Schistocerca serialis cubense (assembly GCF_023864345.2). Lineage (NCBI taxonomy): Eukaryota > Metazoa > Arthropoda > Insecta > Orthoptera > Acrididae > Schistocerca > Schistocerca serialis. The sequence continues at coordinate 470,158,324 of NC_064640.1, forward strand.
GAGAGTAAATGAATACAGGATGAGTCGTCAGAGCAATTGTACGAAAGTAGGACTAGCATCTTGCAGATCTGCGATAGTATACTCAGCCTTCCCGTAGAAATAGCAGACGAGTGAGTGGAAGAAGAGGACAAGTTCTGACTGAAGTATAGTAACAGCCAACAGGATTACCGGCAATAGTGAAAATTATCGTCAGATCTAAAGGAGTTCCCTTCTTTTCGAAACTGTTACTGGTAAGAATGATTGTAATTTAGTCGAGATTTCACCATGTAAACATGTGTAGCACTTGTTTAGGTAGGGTATACAAGGTCATTAACAGCCTCAGACGTTGAGTGATCACTGTGAAGGACGCGGAGGTGCCGCGTAGCCATTGGTGCGGCATTATCAGCACCTGACTGAGGTTAAAAGTGGTTACATGTTGAACAATCACTTAGCCGAGTGGTCGTATCGTGCAACATACATCCAGATTTGTGAGGTTTTCGGATGTGGCAGTGGCGAGATGTTGGGCTGCATGGCCACGAGATGTGACGCATACTTGTCATGTTTCTGGTTGACGACGTCTGTCCAGTACAATGAAAGAAAACCGCGCTGCGCGTAGAGCACATCGAACCCCTACACATCTGTGCCTACCATCCAAGAGCAAGTAATGTACTCCTTGCATCATTCTGTTGCGTACCGGACCATTACAGGTAAGCTAGCTGCAACTGGACAAGGGAGTTACTGTCTAATGCGTGAGCTATTGTAAACACGACAACACATACAGCTGCTTTTCAAGTGGTGCCTTAGCCGGGAAGCATGAAGAGCTGATGAATGGCATGTCTCTGTAACCAGCGATGAATCATGTTGTGCACTTCCCAGGATGTCGATCTTAAATATGACGGTAAGCTAATTCTTTCAGTGTTTTTGAGAGGCACAGTGGTGTTATTCCTGGCGTCATGGTGTGGGGGAGCCGTCAGGTACAGCTTTATGTCACGGCTGATAGAATTGTAGTTACTGGACGAACTCTGACGGCGCAACGATACGACACGTGCATCCTGCGTTCTAATGTGTTAACGCTCATGAGACGGTGTCGTGGTGCCATTTTTCAACATTCACCTACACTTGCCACCTATCTCTATGAAAAGTTTGCATGCTGGGGAGGTACTTCCGCAGCCAACTAGATCCTTACGTCAGTCAGCGATGGAACATTTGGGGACCCAGCTCAGATGTCAACTCCTTCTCAGACCCAATATCCACGATATCAAGTACCAGTTACAACAGTTAAGGGCCATATTGCCTCAGGAGATGATGGAACTCGTCCCAGCCGAATTAGTGCACGCATGCAGGCCAGAGACGTTGCAGCAACTTACCGATATGTCGCCTCATACTGCCTAGTTTTCTAAATTTGACTCAATTTTGAAATCGCTGAAGTAAAATACTCTCTCAACACATTTAGTTTAATTACCTTTGCTCCTCCTCTTCTGTGCCGTTAACTTCCTTTGTCAGGCTGTGTATTTCTATTTCCCTCTACAGCAAGGCTTGACTGATTCGCATGCGTGTCCTGCAGCTACCGTATCGTACATGCAAGTTTAATTCCAACGATCGGCAGTGAAAACGTATTGAGGAGAAGTTGAAATCAAATACCCGTCCGCTCATGCATGTTTCTGGTTCCCATGGTATCCACAAAATGTTACAGAGAACTAGTAGGGTAGTTTCTTTGAAAAGGCCACACAATGTTCCTTTTCGCAGGCGTGCCCAATCCGACTTTGTGACCCGTATAACTATTTGGTTGTAGATTGGGAAGTGAGTTCTGAACTTACTTTCCGGAAACGATCGTGTCGTAGAATGATAAAGTTATATGTCTCGTGAATATATCGAATATATGAAAACAGTGAAATGAAAACTGGACTATAGTGACGTACCGTTACTGAACAGTTGTTCTCTCAGATTTAATATCAACAACTAAATATGAGGCCAGTACCTTAATCCAATGGGAATAAGGTAAACGAAACTTCTATTGGCACACAATATAACCAGGTTAAAAGGATACCTTGTAATGTATTTCATTTACGTCAGCAGAAAGACAAGTGTACACAAAGAGACGATTGGTACGTAAATAGTTGTTCAAGCTGAAGCATTCATGTACCTCGTTACAAGTTACTATCGTTTCTTATAGTATTAATCTAGTGAGATACATGCTCCGGTGATTTGGTTGGCAATGACTTCAAGTTCCTCATCATTTCTGCAAGCTACGAATAAGTTAGACAATTTAACATGCCATCGATGTCAAATTTATGTTTGTTAGACCACTAGCTACTGTAGAAATCAATGTGGCAAGAAATCTATTCGAGCGTCACTAATTGACGAATCTTAGCTTTAGCCAAAGATATATTGAGTGATGACAAGTATCCGTATCAGCATTGAAACACTTCACAACATACCTTATCAAACGGGAATAAAAAATTATAGCTGTAATGTTGTAAAGAGACTTACTGTTGACAAGAAGAAAGGCGACGATCCAAATGAAGGCTTTCATTTTAGCTGAGAACTCCTACGCTGCGATGATGTACGCACTGCAGGGCAACTGACAGCCGACTAAGCTTTACTCCCTTCACTCACTGCTGAATGGTCTGCAGCTGACTCACTGGCGATGTGTCACAACTCCATAGCGGAGGGCAGTATTCCTCGTTCCAAAGTTTATGACGTACTTCCCCACTAGTGCGATCGTGACTCACGAAGTGAAGTCCACAGAACTGTTAATCAAGTACATAAGAACTCAGCTGAATTTATTTTAAGTTATAGTTATCTTTTAGTATATTGAAAAAAAAATCAGAGTGACTAGATAAATTTTCCATTTAAGCTGGCCCCACTTTTTTTCCGCATTCAGTCAATAAATATTTACTTTTACACATATTTAAGTTTGCAGATGTTACATCCATGACAGTATGTGTAAATTCTCAACACTTCTTATCGAGTCGCTACATTGTGATGCATACTGATTATAACACCTTTCGAATGGCTAGAGCAATGATCGATTGATAGTTTGGCCATCTAGCTAAGCAGCATTGCCGTCAGGAAACCAAAGATGTAATAAACCCTTTTAAAAAATCTAAACTTCGCCAGAACAGGTCATTAAGGCCCAACGGTGCCAACCGACCACCGTGTCATCCTCAGTCCACAGGCGTCACTTAATGCTGGCATGGAGGGCATGTGGTCAGCAGACCGCTCTCCTGACCATATGAAAGTTTACGAAACGGGATAATCCTGAAATAAATAGTGAATGTTATTTACCATTCGTCAGCAATATTACCATTTAGAAGTCTTCGGGAAAAAAAGACACAAAGCTAGCAACAACTCATGTGATGTAAAGCCACAGTAATTTATAGCTCTAAGGTTTACGCTTTGCAGAGTTTTGAGACTGCTTTATCGGTGGATACATTTCCACACTAAAATCGTATTATATAGCAGTGAACTGTGCAAATGGATTGCAAACAAAAAAATATTTAACAGAGTAACAACTAACTTCTGTAGTAAGGCAGATCGAGGTGGTGTTAAAACTGAAGGAGGAGATTTTCAAAACCAAACATACATCTTGTACCATATCACATCATTTAATTGCCTAATTTCATATCAAATAGCGAGAAACTATAAGAATTACAGAGATAGAAAGTTTCTTCCAAACTAGAAATAAAATGGGACAAAAGTACCATATGTAGCTAATACATAAAATAAATAAAAGAAAATTCATTCTAAAAAATACAGTGCACCAGATATGTATGGCAAACATCAGACTAAAACAAAAAAGGAAAAACCACAACAACAGCAGAGTAATCCAGGTGAGACTGCGCCTTTCGGCTGTGTTGATGATGGTTGAAATAACGCGTTTCCACGTGGCGTGGACGTTATAAATGCATAAAATCCTTACCAGAAGTTTTAGGAATTTCTATGGGTTCGTTGGTTTTTAGTTTGACCAGAAACAGGTACTTCCCCATATTCGACTGTGCCTTACCCAAAATAAATAGCCGGCCGAAGTGGCCGTGCGGTTAAAGGCGCTGCAGTCTGGAACCGCGCGACCACTACGGTCGCAGGTTCGAATCCTGCCTCGGGCATGGATGTTTGTGATGTCCTTAGGTTAGTTAGGTTTAACTAGTTCTAAGTTCTAGGGGACTAATAACCACAGCAGTTGAGTCCCATAGTGCTCAGAGCCATTTGAACCATTTTTGAACCCAAAATAATTACTAAGTCCAGATAAATCGAACAATTAAAAGAAACGTATCTTACAGTCAGAGAATCTGTATTTTCTTAGTTTTGGATAATAGTTACTCTCATTCGGGCTTCGATGAAAGTAAATGTATTATTACTTACCTCAACTTAAGAACAAAACATATTTCACTCTAATTCCGCAGAATTTTTCTCACAAACAATTGTTATGAGTGTACAACACAAGAAGTAAAAGGCTAATATCTGTGGAACAGAGTTAGTTTTAAGCGAATTGTTAAAATAGCCCAAATGTCGTAAATGTCCTAAGTGTAAACTGACGGGAAATTTTTTTTTAAAAATGAGCTTTTGCCCTATTTGTGGCAATTAAAAGTAGATCAGTTGCGCGAAGTATAGAATCCAAGATGTTGCACCAGTAGATATGGATGTAGACTGCAGCACCGAATACGTATTGCGAACTCCACTACAAGAGTTGAAAATGAGACCGCAAACAGTGATCTCCCACATCACCACACAGCACATTTGGCCTAGGTTAAAGGTTGTGAGAAATTTAACATCCAAGATAGTATTTCAGATATCCAGTACTGGTTCGTCGTTTGAGAAGACCCTGCAGTCACCAGGTACATTATACAATATCAAAACCTAACTCCGCCAACAACGATCCGGGTCGAAGGAATACATTGTTCTAAAAACCGAAATGTGGCTCCTGTGACGTATGACTTTGAAAAGGATTTTATGAAGTTATGAATAACGCAAACGTATGTAAACATATGGAAAATACAGATATGATACTGCGTGAAAGGTTTGACAAAGCACTGAAATACCTAAGCCGAAATAAGACCCCGGGAATAGACAACACTCCATTAGAACTACTGATAGCCATGGGAGAGCCACCCCTGACAAAACTCTGTCATCTGGTGAGCAAGATGTATGAGACAGGCAAAATACCCTTGGACTTCAGGAAGAATATAGTAATTCCAATCCCAAAGAAAGTAGTCGTTGACAGATGTGAAAATTACCGAACTATCAGTTTAATAAGCCACGGCTGCAAAATACTAACACGAATGTTTTACCGATGAATGGAAAAGCTGTGGAAGCTGACCTCGGGAAAGATCAGTTTGGATTCCGCAGAAATGTTGGAATACGTGAGGCAATACTGACTCTACGACTTAACTTAGAAAATAGATTAAAGAAAAGCAAACCTACGTTTATAGCATTTGTAGACTTAGAGAAAGCTTCTGACAATATTGACTGGAACACTCTCTTTCAAATTCTGAAGGTGGCAGGGATAAAATACAGGGAGAGAAAGGCTATTTACAATCTGTACAGAAACCAGATGGCAGTTATAAGAGTCGAGGGGCATGAAAGGGAAGCAGTGGTTGGGATGGGAGTGAGATAGGGTTTTAGCCTATCACCGATGTTATTCATTCTGTATATTGAGCAAGCAGTAAAGGAAACAAAAGAAAAATTTGGAATAGGATTTAAAATTCATGGAGAAGAAAGAAAAACTTTTCAGTTCGCCGATGACATTGTAATTCTATCAGAGACAGCAAAGTACCTGGAAGAGCAGTTGAACGGAATGGACAGTGTCTTCAAAGGACGATATAAGATGAACATCAATAAAAACAAAACGAGGATAATGGAATGTAGTCGAATTAAATCGGGTGATGCCGAGGAAATTAGATTAGGAAATGAGACACTTAAAGTAGTAAATGAATTTTGCTATTTGGGGAGCAAAATAACTGATGATGGTCGAGGTAGGGAGGATGTAAAACGTAGACTGGCAATGGCAAGGAATGCGTTTCTGAAGAAGATAAATTTGTTAACATCGAGTATAGATTTAAGTGTCAGGATGTCGTTTCTGAAAGTATTTGTGTGGAGAGTAGCTATGTATGGAAGTGAAACATGGACGATAACTAGTTTGGACAAGAAGAGAATAGATGATTTCGAAATGTGGTGCTACAGGAGAATGCTGAAGATTAGATGGGTAGATCATATAACTAATGAAGAGGATTGAACAGAAATGGGGAGAAGAGAAGGCGCTACAGTCTGGAACCGCACGACCGCTGCGGCCGCAGGTTCGAATCCTGCCTCGGGCATGGATGTGTGTGATATCCTTAGGTTAGTTAGGTTTAAGTAGTTCTAAGTTCTAGGGGACTTATGACCACAGCAGTTGAGTCCCATAGTGCTCAGAGCCATTTGAACCATTTTTTTTAGAAGAGAAATTTGTGGCACAACTTGACTAGGAGAAGAGTTCGGTTGGTAGGACATGTTCTGAGGCATCAAGGAATCACCAGTTTAGTATTGGAGGGCAGTGTGGAGGGTAAAAATCGTAGAGTGACACCAAGAGATGAATAAATTAAACAGATACAGAAGGATGTGTGTTGCCGTAGGTACTGGCAGATGATGAAGCTTGCACGGGATAGTGTAGCATGGAGAGCTGCATCAAACCAGTCTCAGGACTGAAGACCACAACAACATGGAAAATATCAGAGAACACTGTGAAATTCGCTTAGTCTGCTATTAGAATGGTCATTACGGAGCAAGAGTCTATATCACCACGTGAAATTTTAAACTGACCGTCAACTTCAGTAAAGAATTCATCACTCTCACGATGGCAATTATTTCGACAGAGTATATGAACCTTGTTTATGTAGTGTATGTATATTAGATCAACGGAAACTCCACACGTAGCAATATCTTTACGAGTTTCCGGAACTTTCTTTTTGGTCCCAAAGTCACTTTATGGTCACTGCTGGTTAAAGATACATTTGGAGACGAATAACCCTGTACACAATTAATGTTCATGCGAAATAAATTATTTTGTATAAAGTTAATGTGACTTCAAATTCAGATGCAGGTTCCACTTTCAAAAAGTCAAGTAAATAAGGAGAGAACGCTTATGGCGCTCGATCGTTCCATCACCAAGCTAGTCACTTCCAGCCAGAAATTACTTGCATTATATAATTAAAACAGGAAATCTGGGAGGTAGATCATTTTGGAAAATAAAACAAAGTTTAAAATACAGTGGTCCAGTTACTAATGACAAAATGTATAATAAGTTCACTTATATCTGTAAAGTGCCGCTGCCAGAAAGCGAATAAGGAAAGAGTGTAATATCGCTTTCTTTATATATAGTAATTAACACTTGGCAGAACAAAGTTTAATATCATATAAGGGATTTACGAACGTTATCCTTTCCAAAGAGTATGCCTTTTTATATTCCATTTAACAGAAATAGCTCCTTACTGTTCACTCGATTCACCTGCCATAATTTTGTAATATTTGTTTAAATAACGTCAGGGGTTATTACATGAGTCCATAAACAGGAATATTACACAGTGGTTTCACGTTTGTTATACAGCATCCTCTATTGGTTACGGCAGTGTTCATTACTGTAAGCTGTGTACCAGCACTGAACTGGATAATATTCGCTTCGAGTTTTACGAAAATGTATGGAACGGCACAGAAAATATTAGTCACTTAGTTACTGTAATTGTTTAGCGTTCGTGGTAAGAGAATGATTTTCCTGGACAATACTGGCTGTCGTTCAAATGTCGCTTTGCTAAACAGACTTTATTATTACAGTCCTTCCACGGCATAGTATTCAACTCATTAGATAGTTACAGATCTGATCAGGTTTACGCTGGACAATTAGTGATCATAGCGGATGGTTAGAATATAGATTACTTTACCAATGCTCACAATCGTATTTTACATGTTCATTTCTGTATTCAGGCGAAGAAACCGGAGCTAAAAGGCGGTACAGGGCCTTCAGACAATGGCGTAGTTCATGATATCAAATAGTATGGATCAGAAGCTGCTTGTCACAGAACGTTTGGAATTTACTTTTAGTACACTGAATTTGAGAGCTTTGAAAAATGGTTTAAGTATATGGATTTTAGACGTACTTCATGTAATTAAAACCGGATTAGTAAAAGTGAAGATATTCTGGCGTATACATCATCCAACAGAACTTAAATTTTCTCCCTAAGCAGTGGACATACTGCTGTGCCCAACGTGTTATGTCTGGAATAAAATAAATAAATTTCATGGAATTTACTGTGTCATAACAGCCTTTCCAAAAGCATCTCGCGTACACATGGTGTGAAGGGAAAATTTTTTCTTCAGCGATAGAAAAGATGTGTACGGTTTTTACAGGAATTATGGACTTCTGTCAACGTTTGTAAACGAGACACACAGGTTAATATGTGGGTTATAACAGTGGCTTTGAAAAGTTTGGACTTTTGTGACGGTAATTGTCGACGTGATCTTCCTTGCTGAGACGAGGTGAACTGGATCCCCGGTAGAAAATAAGTGTCGATCGTTGACGCAGAATCAATTGTAGAGAGGAAGTGATACGATCAGCCAAACCAGTGATGTGGTAGGATGGTACGGACCTCAAGATAGGTTGCTGCCATTTCAAGGAGACAGCTCATCAGATATGGATAACATGAAACACTGGTTCATTTGCATTAACAACACGTGATGTGACACCTATGGTAGGCTGTTGAGTAGTAAAAGTCTTGTGAACATATATAATGACAGAAAACAATCACAACACAAAGAAGGAGTTGTCAAACATAGACGAAAGTTGGGACGCGTGTTACCTACATCTAAAAGCTGATGTCCACTCAAACTTTGCGCCAGTGGCGTAAGAGTGGCGCTAGTAGCGCTACTATAAGAATGCAAATAAGGTTTGATTTAACTCTCAGGACCATTACAGCCTTTACTTTCGAGACCGGACGTGGTGAGTTTGTGCAAGTCAAGAACGTCTTTAAGGCGACAAAGACAACTTTGTAAACTCCTTATTCAGTCTGAATGGTGTCGTGTAATAGGGCTACAAGAAGCTGGAAGTTCCTTCTGCAATACTACAGACAGACGAAGCAGTAATTTAGTCACTGTGCATGATTACTGGCAGTGGTGATCATGGAAATTAACGACCGCAAGGTTGGCTCCGGACGACAATTCATCATGAGGGGAAAGACCATCGTGTTCGGTTTATGCCTCTGGCGAATCGCACTATATCTGGAGCAGAAATATAAGCATCAGCTGGCATCGCAGTGACAACGAACTGCTACAAATCGGTCACATCGAGGATAGCTCCGAGTGAGACGCCTAGAAGCTTACGTTACACTGACCTTGAAAAACCGCCATTTTTGACGTCATTGGTGTCAAGCGAGAAGCCATCAGAGGGCAGAGTATTGTACTTTCTAATGAAAGCTGATTCCACCACTGTACGTAGTGATGGCCGTATGTTGATCAGAAGAAGGCCACTTGATTACCTGCAGCCAACCAGTCTGCGTGCTCGACACCTGGAGTAACGGTATGGGGTGTGGTTTCGTATGACAGAAGGCAAATGTGCACTTCAGGCTGGTGATTCGATCTGCTGTGCTGCCATTCATGTAAAGCATTCCTGGGTGTGTTTTCCAACTGGATAACACTCGCCCACATACCACTGTTGTAGCCCAGCATGCTGCACAGAGCGTCGAGATGTTGCCTTGGCCTGCTCGGTCACCAGATCTTTCTCCAATCGTACTCATATGATACATTATTAGACAACAACTCCAGCGCCATTCACAAACAGCATTAACTGTCCATGTATTGACCGACCAAGTGCCTCAGACATAGAACACCATCAAACTAACTCACGCCTGGTACCTTTACAATACAATGCATGCACGTTTGTATGCTTGCATTCAGGTTCTTACACAGGTTATTTCTGTACCAGTATTTCACATTTCCAGTGGCTTATCTCATGCTCACATTATACAGTCATCTTGAAATGGCGTTCCTTTAAATGTGTTACCTAGACAAACATATTCCTGAAATTTCATTACTCTACATTAATTATAGTTTGGTGTTGTGTTTTTTCCCTCCCTGAGGGTAAGGTACCCTTAAAAACAAAAACATTTTTTTTGTTATTTGATTATATTAAACAGATCAGTGTTTCGGTTGGGGGCTATTTTTCTCTTTTCTTTAGGCTTTGCGGTCTGTTCACTGTCCACTGAACCGTACACTGAGGAGTCAAAAGCGATAAGTACATACACAAATGGCCGTAGCATCGCATAACCGGAGAATAGAAGAGAAGTGCATTGGCGGAGATGTCATCTGTATACGTGTCACTGATGTGAATTTGTTTCCGACGTGATTAAGACCACACCATCGGAGTTAACATATTTTGAACGTGGAAACGTGGTTGGAGCTAGAGTCATGGGACATTCCATTTCTGAATTCGTTAGGAAACTCAGTATTCCGGGATCCACAGTGTCAAGACTGGTATTCTCGGCACAAATTTCAGGCATTATCTCTCACCACTGATTGCTCCCTCTTAACAACCGAGAGCTGCGTTTGCTTAGAGTTGTCAGTGCTAACAGACAAGAAACACTGCGTCAAATAACCATAAAAATCAGCGTGGGACGTACAACGAACGTATCCCTTAGTACAGTGCGACGAAATCTGGCGTTCATGGGCAGCAGACAACCGACACGAGTGTTTTCACTAACAGCACGACGTGGCCTGCAGCTCCTCTTCTGGGCTCGTGACCATATCGGTTGAACCATAGATGCTGGAAAACCGTGATCTGGTCAGGCGAGTCCAGATTTCAGTTGTTAAGAGGTGGCGACAGGGTTCGAATATGGTGAAGACCCTGCGAAGCCAAGGACCCAAGTTATCAACAAGGCACTGTGCAAACTAGTGGTGGCTCCATAACGGTGTGGGCTGTGTTTGCGTGGAATGGACTTTGTCCTGGTTGTGTTTGGCTACTTAGAGATCATTTGCAGCCGTTATTAGACTTCATGTCCCAAACAACGATGAAATTTTTATCAATGACCGTGCGCTGAACAACAATTGTTCGCGATTTGTTTGATGAATCTTTCTGGACGAGCCACGTGGTCTATGTTTTGTGTCTAGGAATTCTGCGTACTCGTTTCGCTAGTCAAACAATCAGACAAGTTGAATTAATGACTTTTATTGCAATTAATCAAATGCAGTACTTAAATTTGGCAATTACACATATGTGTTGCAAGCAAATGGAGACTTAAGAAATAATAAGTCTTTGGAGTGACTGCTGTTCTGAAACTTACAAGTCTGTCCTGAACTGCTATTGAAGTCGCTATCATTGGTGCTGCTATGCAAGTAGCTAATCTTGAATCTGCTATTGAAGTCGCTAACGTTGACGTTGCTATGGAACTGACAACCACCAGTCGGGCGCGGCGATTATTTTGTCTTCACATAGGGGCCGCTGCTGTCGCGTTGTCGTCCTGGAAGGGGGCTGGTCAGCCTGCGATTGGCTGACTTCTCCTCACAGCCTTCTCTTCTTTGTCGTTCCCGACTGACGTGACGGCGCTTCACTTTAAGCCGTAACAAAGAATATTCTGGACATTTAGAGCGAATGATATGGTTACCCAAATTGCCCCACATTAATTCCATCGAACATTTATGAGATATAATCGAGAGGTCATTTCGTGCACAAATTCGGACACAGGCAACACTTTAGGAATTATGGGCTCCTATACAGGCAGCATGGCTCAATATTCCTGCAGGGGACTTCCAGCGACATGTTGAGTCCATGCCACTTCCTGGTGCTGCACTATGTCGGGCAAAAGGAGGTCTGACACGACATTAGGAGGTATTCCATGGCTTTCGTCACATCTGCGTACATTTTGTATATTGATTCATTTATTGCCGATTATTCAGGACGTGTCCTATATTTCACGAGGAAGTTTTATGAATGTCCAAGTCCACAACACGCACTGGCTGAGTATCTCTAGCAGGCTAATTTTAAAATTTGGCAGTGCAAAGTTTAAGTCAATAATGGTTATCCGATGAGCACTCCATTTCGACAGTCCGATACAGCACAGTCAGTATTCCCGATAAAGCGAGCCCAGAAGCAGTGGCTGCTTACTGTTGTTTCAGTGGCCTTGTGTGGGCATGCTTACATGAGAGTTTATTTAACCCTTTAACGGGCGCATTTTTTGTGGCGACTCAGCGAAGCAAATTTTTTTTTCATCGAATTAGAATTATTATCAATTTATTATATTTTATTTTTTGATAATTTTAGTTTTGTGATTTAGGTCTAAAAATAATGGTGGTAAATTTATCACCACAGCACTTTCTTAAAACTTACATTTTCGGTGGTAAACCGATTTCCCACTTGTGAGCTTTACACTTCGGTGGGAAGAAGATATCCCATTTCCATTTTATAAACTGTACCACGTTGCCGTTACATGTAAAAAAATTTGAAGAAGACGGTGATTTCTTTTTATTTTACTTTAATTCAAATACATTTACGTTACAAATTTACAAGTAATCATCCTTTTTCAACAAAATGTTCAAATACCTGATTTACAAGTAGTAATTCTTTTTCCACAAAATGATCAAATGATTGTTAGATTTTCTTTTTATTTTCCATGAAACTGACGGTAGCATAGTTCGATACGCAGGGGTACGTTGCAGGAGCAGCATACATATGTCGTTCTCTTGTCACGAGCTTTTGTTAAATACTTTCGCCACCATCTGTAGGTTGTTTCTAAAACAGGCATATGATCGCCTACTTTTGACAGTCGAACATGATCTGGTACAGTGTTCTTCTTGTTTAGAATGGTTACTGGACGTCCTTTTCTTTTGCGGGATGTAAAGCCATCTATCAATTGATTTGCGAGTCGTAATCGAAAGTTCAATTGATCATCATATCTCACTTGTCCTTTATTAGTTTTGTTCAATATAAAGGCATTTACAACTTCCATGTCTAATAGGAAATAGAGAATCCGATGCCACCACTTACTACAACGTCGAACTACTGCATGACGTTATCTAAGTCGATAAATGTGATCTACAACTCCCATTATGGTATTGTATGTTGCCACAGCTGTGGGACACGTAACCATGCTGATTGCGCTATCCTTATTCTTTCTTGAGACAAGTGTGGTATCCCTAGGATTGTTTGAAGTTGTCAAAATAGTGACAGGTTTCTGGAATATCCATTTTATAGCTGAAATGGCACGTTTGCATTGAAACTGAAATTCTCCTCTTTTTAAGGTACATTTATCTTTCATCATTGAAGGAAGCCCTTTTCGGTTTGCTCTGACAGTCCCTATAGAGTAGATTCCATTGTTCAAAAGCATTTGAATTAGATTCACTGTGGTGAAGAAGTAGTCAAACGCTACTAAACTGTTACTATATTTCAGGTCTTAGGTGAGGCTAATGACTACACGCCCTCCCAGAGAATTTTCTGTAAATCCGTCAGTTGATTTTCCTGTGTAAATATCATATTTTATGACATAGCCAGTCTTTGAATCTGCTAAACGCCATACCTTGTATCCTCGTTTTACTGGCTTGAGAGGCATATACAGCTTGGGCGAAGACCGTCACTAGAAATATCGACGTCCATGGAGCAAGAATTGTTTGCACTGTTATTGATATTAGGTTGTGGAACCAAACACGGATCAACGCCTGAACCAAATTCATCTTTTGGTGTTTCATCGCTTCCTATTTCAGAATCCTCAGGAGAGCTAGGTAGTGAAAATAGCAACTCCAATTCTTCTTCTGGTGTGTATTTCTTAGTATAGGCGTGCTGTTTTAACATTTTTGCTATGAAAAGCAAAGAAAGATTGTGAGGCGAACGGTAAGTGATAATATGATATTCCTATTATATTTGCCACCACTATTAATATTTACTTACCACAATGTGAAAACAGGAAAGCTATGAGCTTATTATAGTAACACAGACACATACTTCAGAAGCGAAGCAAACTCTTCCGACAACAGTAGTGACCCAGCGATACACACAAACTGATTATTGTAGCAGTTTTCATACACCTGATACAGTGTAATACCACAAGATGTCAGGCAAATATAGCGGTGGTAACACGTATTCGCAGAAGCATTGTGGTACCTCGACGTTTGTGGTAAGTATGCTTCCCAAGGAGCACAAAAGACATTTTGGTATATATATTTCCCGACCCCTTTCAGAAACGACTTTTGGTGTTAAGCATACTTCCCGAGAACCCTGGGAACACCATTGTTTGGTGGGATATATACTTCCCACAGCCGTAAAAGCTACGTTTAGCAAACAAACAGGAAGCAGAGCTAGTGCAGCGGACTACCACCAGGAGCCAGGAGCGTACGGAAGTTGGAACACGTATTTCCATGGATGCAGTAAAGGAATACTATTAGTGGAAAGTATATCTCCCCCAGCCTGCGAAAGGGATAACTCGTGTGAACTCAAGGTGTGACTTCATCAGGAATGTCAAAACAATTGACTACAGACTTCAATAAATTGAGCGAGGAATCGCAGAGTATCCATTTATGTGGTAGACTTGTTTATGTCAGCATTTGCTTGCATCGCTTAGATGAGAGTCATTAACTGTTCAAATTCTAAAACTTAAAATCAAGCACTTCTACATGAAATTCTTAGTATTACGTTCTTACATTTCCTAATTTAGGTGAACAGATGTTTTAAATATTGTGTCCACGGATCGTAATTATTCAAAATACACAGTGCCAACAAATGTATTTACATTGTATTTACTTGTTTCGTAGGACACAAGAACACTCGTCCATAACGATCACATACACGTATGTGTTTGACAGTTTGGCGTGAGCTGTACAGACACATGCACTCTCACAAACGTATTATATTCTCTGACCGTATACAATATAATTGTTTAGTTTAAAAGATATTGGGTAGGTATACTAGAACGGAGAGTTTTCAGAGTGCTGTAGTGCTTCCTGTACACTTCGCAGGTCACAAACATTCTGGGTATGCTCGTTAATCGGTGCTCACATACACGCATCAAAAGAAGTTTTGCATCACCTCGGTTCCGAGAGTTCCGGAGCCTGTACAGAAAACTGGAATAGAGATCAACATAAACATCAAATCGGCCTTTCTTATAGCTCATGAAAGCCACAAATTGCATGTTGTACCACCATACAGCGAGACCTTGAGAGGTGGTGGTCCAGATTGCCGTACACACCCATACTTCTAATACCCAGTAACACGGCCGATTGCACTGATGCATGCCTGCATTCGTCGTGGCGTACTATCCAATAGTTCATCAAGGCACTGTTGGTCCAGATTGTGCCATTCCTCAATGGCGATTCGGCGTAGATCCCTCTGAGTGTTTGGTGGGTCACGTCATCCATAAACAGCGGTTTTCAATCTATCCCAGGAATGTTGAATAGGGTTCATGTCTGGAAAACATGCTGATCAAACAAGTCGAGCGACGTAGTTATCCTGAAGGAAGTCATTCACAAGATACGCACGATGGGAGCGCGAATTGCACCCATGAAGACAAATGCCTTGCCAATATGCTGCCGATATGGTTTCACTATCGGGGGATGGTATTCACGTACCCTAAAGCCGTTCGGCTCCTTCCATACCACCAGCGGTGTGCGTCTGCCCCACATAATGCCACCCCCAAACAGCAGGGAACCTCCACATTGATGCACTCGCTGGACAGTGTGTCTAAGGCGTTCTGCCTGTTGGGTTGCCTCCAAACACGTCTCCGACGATTGTCTGCTTGAAGGCATATGCGACACCACACCCATCGGTGAAGACAACGTGATGCCACTTCAGTCCATTCGGCATGTTGTTGCGCCCATCTGTACCGCTTTTCATGGTGTCATGGTTGCAAAGGTGGACCTCGCCGTGGACGTTGGAAGTAAAGTTGCGCATCATGCAGCCTTTTGCGCACAGTCTGAGTCATAACAAGATATCCTGTGGCTGCACGAAAAGCATTATTCAGCATGGTGGCGTTGCTGTCACGGTTCCTCCGAGCCATAATCCGTAGGCAACATCCATTTACTGCAGTAGTAGCCCTTGGGAGGCCTGAGCGAGGAATGTAATGCACAGTTTCTGCCTCTCTGTATCTCCTCCATGTCCCAACAAGATCGCTTTGGTTCACTCCGGGACTCCTGGACACTTCCCTTGTTGAGAGCCCTTCCTGGCACAAAGTAACAATACGGACGCGATCGAACCGCGGTATTGACCGTCTAGGCATGGTTCAACTAGAGAAAACACGAGCTGTGTACCTCCTTCCTGCTGGAATGAATGGAACTTATCGTCTGTCATACCCCCACCGTCTCGTAGGCGCTGCCTGAGTACCACCAGCTAGGGTGCAGATCGGTCCACGCTGCTGCAGCTCTACAGAGCCCCTGTTCAACCCCTCCTTGACTATCGAAGTCCGGTTTATGTTTCAGCGTTTACTCCAATCAGTGCACCACTGTGGCGTTCGCCTAGAGAAAGGAGCCTTTAGGAAGAGTCCAGTGACCAGCGTTCTGCTGGAGGCCGGAGTCTTTCCATTGCAGGATAGGCTTGCACAACTGCTGACCAGTTTACATTGCACGCTATCGTAATTCTCCTGTGCATTGAAATAACCGTATCCATTTCCCACCTATGGCCGTTCATCTCTTGCACTGGCAGTCCAGGTTAGGGCTTCCAGTTGCAGTTCGTGTCCCACCCCTTCATACCTAACTGGAGTCCTTTCCTTTACCACACTGCTGACACATTACTATTTGAATCTGGAAGTGCATCTACCATTTCGTTGCCAACTTTAATTTCAGTAATTTTCTATACATTTAACATTCCCTTTCATTCTAAATATTTCTCCGTCAATAATTAATTTTCCACATCTCGTCCCTTGTCTTCCCATTCTAGAGTACACACATCCCGTTCTATCCATACCTCAGGCTCATGTTCATCCTAAAATAATTTACTAACTATTTCCTTCACCCCAAAATCATTCCTTCCCTTTTCTAAGCCTCTAGCAATTTTAAACTTCTCTCTTTTCCACATATATGGCGGTAACGATCGTAATTTTCTACCGTACAATGAAAATCAGCCACACTAAAATCACACTCCTCCTTCATATACCAATTCGTACGAACTTCATTACATAAACTACCCTCATCCAGAATTAGATTTTCATTCTGCAGCAGAGTGTGCTCTGATATGAAACTTTCTGGCAGACTAAAACAGACCTTTGCCTTTCGCGGGCAAGTGCTCTACCAACTGAGCTACCCAAGTACGACTCACGGTCTGTCCTC
This sequence comes from Schistocerca serialis cubense, assembly GCF_023864345.2. Classification (NCBI taxonomy): domain Eukaryota; kingdom Metazoa; phylum Arthropoda; class Insecta; order Orthoptera; family Acrididae; genus Schistocerca; species Schistocerca serialis. Next base: position 470,175,565 of record NC_064640.1, read on the forward strand.
ACAGCCTTTCTTCTGCCAGTACCTCGTCACCTACCTTCCAAACTTTACAGAAGCTCTCCTGCGAACCTTGCAGAATTAGCACTCCTGAAAGTATGGATATGAGGAGACATGGCTTAGCCATAGCCTGGGGGATGTTTCCAGATGAGATTTTCACTCTGCAGCGGAGTGTGCGTTGATATGAAACTTTCTGACAGATTAAAACACAGCCATCTTCACCGTAAATATTCATCTCAGCAACCTTATCTGCTGGTACACCATTTAAATCACTACAAAAATTCACATCAGAAACCTTACTTTCCTCCGTCGACAAATGAACTGTATGTGAATCGTACACAACTTTATCCTCCGCTGCTACATTACACAAAGTGCTGCTATCTTGTCGTACAATTTTGAGACTTCCAGACTTGTTACATTCCGCTGTGACCGGACAAAAATCAACACACACTGTCATTTTTACACACCTTTCATCCAGATTAACCACCGATCCTACTTTACATACATTACCACATTCTCTCTCTGACAAACGTCTTAGATTCACACATTCATCAGTAAGTTTGGTTTCGCCCTTATTCGTGACTAGAAACATGTAAATACCTTCCTCCGAAGTATCAATACCAGTGCCTTTCACATCGTTACATAAATTACTATTACTCTGTTCCTTTAAACTGAAATCATCTACCTCCGCCGATACATTGTTAACTTCAACTGCTGGTGAGACCAATGGTAAGCCTCCCTTAGTAATATTAATTCTTTCCGCCGGAACACAATCACCCTCTCTTGCAGCTGGCGAGGTCAAAGCTACGCCGCCTTCACTAACATCGTCGCTTTTCACCGATTCTCAAATACTTTCTACTACGACACCTTCCTTACTGCAATTGCAACTATTTGCTAAAACCCCCTCAGAACTCTCCACACAATTTGCTTTCACATAATTCATCTCCTTCTTTACTTCTTTTTGAACCACTGAATCTTTCCATTCATCACTATTCACACACACATTCATTACACATCCATAACTTACATCATTCCCCGCAAATCTATTCCCATTACTTTTACATAAATCTCCGACAAATATATGCTTCCGCCGTTAGCGCCTGCTTTTATTGAAAGAACCACCTATATAGCCTTCCTCTTTAACGTACTCCATATTACATATTTGTTGCCTTTCTCCAAACTTATCAACATATCTACCATTACCATTATCTCCAGTTCTTTTCATCACCTGTTCATATCACCATCCCCGAACCCGAGATGTGGTGAGCATCAGTTTCGCGACCGGTTGTTAAGCGATTGCATTTCGCCCGAATTTCCTCCGTCAAATCTGCGTTCTTTAATTGGGTCCCGCTCACGGAAGTTATCACCCCCGTTCGTTCTCCGACCATTTCTGCTCATTCCAGCTACTATCTCCGTGTGAATTCCTTTGATTCCTCTCACGATTATTATTTTGGTGATGATTATTGGGATTCCCATTTTGATAACTACGACCCGGTTTGCTCAGAGGTTTGAACTTCAAAGCCCTCTCTAATGTTTCTACAAATTCTAGAAATTCGTCAATGGAATCACATGGACTATGGACAAGATCCAACTGCAAAGTTCCGGGTAATCGCCTTTTTGACGTGGTGATGTCCGTTAAAACCCCCGACGAATGTTTCACATGCATAAGCTTGCCAGATTCGCGCTTGCAAAAATCTCTCATTGTCCCATTACCGTACCTGATACTCGGACCACTTAAAAATTCATTTTGTTTCCTCGTCTGTTTTGCCTTGCTCCAAAATTTATTCAGAAAACACTTTTCGAACTTTTCTTACGATTCGCACGAACTACATTTAACATTTGCCCAAGACCGTGGGTCTCCCTCCAAATGCCATTTAACGTATTTTATTTTCGCTTGGTCTGACATACCGTGAACAAAAGTGTCGGTACACGCTGCCAAGAATATTACTGGGTGATGTCTTCCATCATCGGTGTAACATTTCACAGATTCGGTATTTGCGCAAGGGATATTTATATCGTCATGCAAATAATGGTAATGTACATCTTTCCTTTTAAGGTTACATGATCCCTCTGGCTATTATTAATTTCAACATGAGCTGTGTAACGTCTGCCGTTGTGGTTTCAGAAGGCTTTGACCATCCCAAGATACATATCTCCTTCATTAACACAAAGCACAGTCCTCATCAAAGCGTCAACGTGGAATTCCCAGCCACGTGGGTGGCCTAGACCACACGCTGGGGCTATCCCGCTAACGTTCGGCACCATGAGGCACCGACGAGCCGTGGCCGCCGAGAGGCTCCCGCACGGCCTCGCCAACTCTGAACTTAGAATATTTTTAGGGCGCTACAACTCGCCCTTTACCTTACAGTATGCACAAAAAACTACGTGACATTAAGGAGACTACGAATGTGTCGCAGACCTCCATGCAGGCCTCTTGCAGGGACTCTGTGGTTCTCTGCCGGCTCCACATTGGCCACGCTTTGGCGACGCACGGCTACCTCCTGCGCTGTGAAGATCAGCGTAAGTGTCGATGCGGCGCCCGGTTGACAGTGGCCCATATTTTGGTGCACTGTTCAACTTTGACCCACTTTGAGTGCCCTTCGACGAAATCCTCGGTTACCGGTCTCGTTGCCGCTAATTTTACCTCACAAAGCCTCATCAGGTGATTCAGTTTTACGATTCATTCGTGAGGGAGGGTTTTATCATTTGATCTACGTTTCAGCGCATGTCCTTAGTCCCCCTGTATTCTCAAGCCTCGTGCTTTTAGGGTGGAGGTTTTAATGTGTTCCAGAGTAGCTGGCTTCTCCTTTTTCTTCTCATGGTTGTCAGCCATGGTAATCTGTTTTGTCGTTTTCATCTCTTTTACCTGATTCTTGCGTTTCTGTGGTTTTCTTCTCCCCTTTAGTCCATTTAAGTGTTTGTAGCCCTAGTGTTGTTTTTGTGGTTTATCCTTTCTCCGTTTTGTGTTGTGAATCTCTCTTGTGTTATTCTCACCCTTGTGGCATTGTTTTATTCAGAACATGGGACCGATGACTTAACAGTTTTGTCTCTTCCCACCCACCCCCTCTTTTAAATCAACCAATCATCCCGTGGTATACCCTGTACTCCTGGTAGCCTCACAACCAGAAACCACAGGAAGTGAGATCAGGTGATGCATGTCATGTGCATGTAAATCATTTGGAAACGATCGGCTGATAATTCGATCGTTTCCAAATATGTTTCGGAGAAGCAGGTGAACTCCACGACTGATGTGCTGTTGGGCCACATCTTGCATGAAAACTGTTGAGTTCTATGCTCCTCTCTCCTTTAGGGTGGGTATGACATGCTGGCGAAGTATATAGCAGTAACGCTGGCCAGTAATACTGCACGTCTTTGGTCTGGAGTGCCAACCTGTACAAAAAATAGTAGGCGAATAATGAGCGTAGCAGTGAAGCCACACCATACGGTGGCATGTTCATCATAGAGAGGAAATTTGACTGCAGGTGAAGATCCCCGAAATCGGCAATTCTGTGAGTTCACCTCTCTCGTCAGAGATAAATGAGCTTCGTCTGTCCAAAGGATGGTCCAGGGCCAGCCATTCTTAATTTCAAACCTTGCGAGAAACAGGAGAGCGAAGTCAACACGTCGGTGTGCGTGGTGTGGTGCAAGTTGCTGTACGATATGGATCTTGTACGGATACAATTTGAGAATGGTCCAAAGCACCTTCTGTACATTGGACCACGTGATGTTCAACTGTCGTGACACAGCACGCGCACTGCCTAACGATTGGGAATTGTCCGCAGCGTTGCCTGCCATTGCAACAGCCATTTCATCAACAACCTGTGGTGCAATCGATCGTCGGTCTCTTCCTAGAGAGACGCCCAGTTCTACAGTTGATTCGAACTTCATTACGCTCCGCACATCAGGTGGTGTTAGAGGACCCTTCCGTAATCCTTTCAGCGGGCGATATTCTCGAAGTACAGCTGCTGTAGTACTGTTGTTTTGATAATATGGTTTCACCAGTAAGGCCCTGCTCTTTTTGTTGAAGCTCATGTTGACACGTCGACAAAGGCATTGCGACTGGTCACGTGTGTGTAACTATGAGTCACGTTGACTGATAGCGGCACCTGTTGACCATAGTTGGAACTCAAGACAGCGCTGTGACGCATGGGAATCATGCACCTCATACTCTGGACATAAATGCTACCAACTCTGGTACTCTTACGTAAATGATTTTCCTTGTTAAATGTGTTAAATAAGAAAAGTTTAATTACAATCATCCGCTATGTATTTCCTATTTCACGCATTGTGAAATTTCTCTTGGATATTGTGAAAATCTAATGTTCAAGAGTATGATGAGTAAACTATCTTTTCTAAATGTATCACATTTGTTATGCATTGATTTGCTAAAGGGTCAGAAACTGCAATGCTGGTGTATAGAACACCAGTGGTACATAGCTGCAGGTATATAAAACTAATTCAAAAAATTATTTTAGTGAGGCAATAACGTCAGTTATGTTTTTCTACTGGAGAACACGATGTACTATCTTCTCCTCACCCCTCCTTCCCCCAAATGCTGCTGGTGAGGTGCTACATTACTGGAAATGTCGGGTGATTATACTTTGATCTGTGTACCACGTGTAAAATAGCTTCAAGTATGGCTAAGATCAAAGTGCCAATAACATTACGTATTGTGACATTTAATTTAAGGGCCCACAATCATGGTTAGGCGTCAGTTGTTAGTTAAGAAATACCTGCTCTCTTCCAGTAGTTGACCATTGTAGAAATGTAATTCAGACTGCATCTTTGTTAGTGTGATTGGCTGTAATACTGTAGCTGACATGACAGGGATGAAATTTACAAAAAAGGCAGTATGGTCTCTGACATAAATATTTTTTCACTTCACACTTTTACGTAATTTATGCTGGTGTGTGTTCCGTTGTGAGATAAAATTTACTGAAAAAGTAGAACAGGATTTGACATAAACATTAGTTTAGTGAAGTACAAACCGGAAGAGACAGAGAAAGAGCGACAGGGAGAGGGAGAGAGAAAGAGAGGGAGAGAGAGAGAGAAGGAATTCTGAGGTGAAATGTTATGGAACGTGGATGTGTGTGTATGTGTGTGAGTGTGTGTGTGTGTATGTGTGTCTGTGTGTGTGTAAATGTGATAATACAATTTTTACGAAAAATTCTGGTCAGTTAGATACTCTTGACCACTCCGCGAATATACACTATTCAGGTGGAACTGATATAATTTTTGTGATATTGAATTACCGTTGTATTCTAAATATCTTTTTGATATGAAGCAAAAAATAATATTCAGATCATTCAGATAATGTTGAACTTGGCGACTACACAATGATTGTCTGTTTGCTGGCTACTTCATTTTAATGTATGAAAAAATTTAGATATCACACGGCTTTCATAGTTTATTTCTAAATTTTCCGCCAGCATCATTGTGCATCTCTAAATGTCCCGCCACAGCCATCTTCAATTGCGATGTAAAAGTCCCTGCATCTAGTCTCCCCACAAATATTGGCATAGTTCTCTCACAGGTTGCTGGAGACAGGACCCCTAGCTTCGAACGCAAGGCTAAGGAATGTGGCAGAAGACCCATTGGTATACTACTATTCCTCACAGCAAGATCTCCGCCTCACTGGGACCCAGTATCCTCTGTCTTCAAGACGCGTTTCTGAATCTGGTACAGTCAGTCTCCAGAACACATGGTTTTACCATCTAGGGGCGGTGTTGAGACTGTGCAGTTTAGTGCTACAGCCACTAGAAGATGTGGTAATGGACGGCAGGTTAGTCAGGGAATAATTTAATGATCTTGTTGCACGGTAGGTTGTGACAACCAGATTAGCTGGAACTGTTATGGCAATTCACAATTATGACTGCATCCCGAGAACTTACGTTTCCATGCAATTCACGGGGTAACGTGCCACATTCGATTGCCATGTGCCATTATTAGTGTCTCTCTCAGTTGCCATCAATTACGTGCTTAATTCTCCGTTTTATTTCCACTGATTACTTACATCTGTAGTTTTGCGTGACTGATGGTGTGTTGTGTACTGGTCCAGTAATAACTTTCTGGTATCCAGGTAGTTTTGACACCTGTTTCTATGCCTTGTTACCCTCTTCGATTTGTGAGATATTTAATTTATTCTGGAGTCTACTGTTGTATCCATAGAGTAGTGCTATCCCCTTCTGACCTAAATCTATCCTCTGTGATTGCGAAGACAAGGTTGAATAACTCGTGTAGTAGGCGACGATTTCGATACTTAGGCATGGTAGCGGCAGGAAGTAAGGAAGTGGGTGCTCCTTTCCAGTCCACATCCCTGGGCACACAGCTCTGCCTTTCCACAGGGTTTATACGGGAATGTAGTGTCAATAATACAGAACATGCTTGTAAACCTGAAACTTTTCCTAGATAATCATCTTGTGGTGTTGCAGTTCTTCTTATGTCGGTGCCTGCTATGAAAATAGGACGAGGATTTCCGCCTTTTGCAAGACACCTTTTCAGTTTTGTTTAACCCAGACATTTTCAGCACTTTCTGTGCTACTTTCAGTAGGTTATTTTATTTTTTTCCCTTCTGTAAAATTTTTGTTACATATGAACATTTAGCGAAATTATGGAACAAAACATTTACAATTGTGAATGAATAATTGTTGTAAAATATTATACATCATTTGTTCACAGTTGAGATATGTATTAACGACCTGATGCACTGTGTATTGTTTATAACATTATGTATAAAGTTCTAGTTATAACTTAATCGGCAAATGAGTGCATGTATGCATTAGTTTACATGCCTTACATTATGGCATTGGATATTAATGTTGGTAGCTAGTCTGCTACACAATCTAAAACTTCTCACCTGCAAACGGCAAAACATAATTTTCATTTTTCTTTTTATTACAGATTTATAAACGGAAATGAATATATATCACGTTTTTTGTGGGTAACTTAAGGCATTGATGTTGCAGTGTTTTCTTATATGCTGTTGGCGGAGTGAATAGGCTGATTTCGTGACCTAGGGTCACTTGACATCACACTTTCTCTAAATTTTCTAAACATCAACAGAGTCTTCGCCGCCATTACGTATTCTGGCTGTGTACTATTCATTTGTTTCGTAGCGTGTTTGGCTACATAAGGCGCGCAAGTTTGTACTGTTTGGTTTGTGTGTGTGTGTATGTGTGTGCTTGTGCGTGTGCTTGTGCGTGTGTGATCAGGACTGGGCTGACAGAGAGAGAGAGAGAGACACTTCTTTCTTCTCATGAGCTGTTTTGGTGTGGGTATTATTTATATAGTTCTTCAATTACAACACAGAGGGTTTCATTGCACAGTAATGCGTGTTCATTAAGTACTTTCTTTCCTTGTTCTACTGATTTCTGGATGTGATAGTTTTCTTCTATAGTTAACTTTGGTATAAGCTGCTAGTAGTTTTAGGATGTATAAGACAGTTTCAATGTTTGTTGAGTGGTTATCGTGTGCTAGCAGGTGGTCTGCGAATGTTGAGTGTAAGCTATAGCTTTTCAGTGCTCTGAGATGTTCTATATATCTGTTCAGAAATTCCTGCATGTTTGACCCACATATGCAGATTGACAGGCGTTGCAAGTATGCTGGCAGATACCGGACTGGCTGTGTTTGTCAGTGTTCGTGGTATTTCTACTTCAAATTAAAGCACCTAATTTGTTTGTGCACAATAGTGAAAGACTTCAAGTTCCTGAATCCTGAAGCCAGTTCTGCAATGCGTTTAAACCCCTTCAAGAGTAAAACTGTTCAAGCAGATGCTGTTGCGTGGAAACTTGGAAAACGTGACGGGGATACTTTTCTAGCAGTATAGGCTAACAATTACTGAACTAAATGAAAAGAAACGTAAATTAGATACTAAGTACGGTGTGCACACAGTTTAATCAACATGTATACGTTACTAAATATAATCAGATTTAGGTTATGACATGTTCGATATGCCTACCATCATTGTCAATGATATGGTGCGGACGAATAGCGAAATTCTGCAAGATCCGCTGAAGTGTCAGAACATTGATGCTGTCAATGACCTCCTGTATGACTCTTTTCAGCTCAGCAATGGTTTTGGAGTTATTGCTTTGTCTTTCATATAGCCCAACATAAAGGATTCGCATGTGTTCAGATCTGGAGAATATGGCGTGAAATCGAGGCTCATTACAATGGCCTCTGTGTACCCCAGAGACAGTATGCGGTCACCAAAGGACATCAAACACTCTCCTGCTTGGATGAGGTCGAGCTCGGTCTTTCATGAACCACATCGTGTCGAAATTAAGGTTACTTTGCATAATGAGGATGAAATCATCTTCCAGATCCTTCACGTACCGTTTGGTAATCACCGTGCCATCAAGTAATAACGATTGGTTGGTTGGTTTGGGGAAGGAGACCAGACATCGTGGTCATCGGTCTCATCGGATTAGGGAAGGATGGGGAAGGAAGTCGGCCGTCCCCTTTCAGAGGAACCATCCCGGCATTTGCCTGGAGTCATTTAGGGAAATCACGGAAAACCTAAATCAGGATGGCCGGACGCGGGATAGAACCGTCGTCCTTCCGAATGCGAGTCCAGTGTCAAGTAATAGCGCACCGATTATTCCGTGACTAAACATTGATGACGAAGAGACTTCTCGATTGCGAAATGCGGATTCTCAGTCCCCCAAACGCGCCAGGTTTGCTTATTGACGAAGCTATCCAAATGAAAGTGGGCTTCGTTGCTAAACCAAACCTTAAACATGCACATACTAATTCTCATCATGCCCCGCTGTCATCTGTGCAGTTTGAACGTCGTAACGCGAACCGTTCAGAAGTTGCGACGATTTAATTTCATATGCTCCAATAAATGTCACCGTGGTCGAAGAAATACTGAAGCAACCATGGCAGGTTGTACAAACCTAAAGTCATGCAAATTGTTGATTTTAAAATTTACATAACAATCTGCGACGCAACTTAAGCCACAACTGAAGTATATTTCTAAGAAAATTCCTCAAAACTCGTCGACCTGAAGTGTGACCAAGACTTCGCAATGTAAAGAGCGAAATCAGTCATCAGTGAACCATACTAATACTTCTTTCGTTTCCCTTTGCAGTAAAACAGCTAATAGAGTATACATCCACAATTTTAATTTTAAATTAGTGTGTGTCTTCTAGCGCATAATTCTGGAACACCTGTAGCAATGCCAATCAAATTTGGTACCTATATGTGTTAGTACCAGGAGATTCCTCTCATGAGAATGAAACACCGTTAGCATTCTCATTTGTGGCGCTGGTGGTGAGAACATGATGACATCTCAGGATTTCTCAGTAACGCCTCTAGCAGCCTGATACATATTGGCTTGTCTCGAAAAATGTAGACATCCTTACCAACTTTTGAGGTTGAGTGGTATTCTGAATAATTTTAGTTGTACGCATAATTGAAAACGAACTATATTCACCCTTCGGTGGGCACGCCTTTCATACTTCCATGAATGGGTGCGTTTCGGCTTTTGCACCACATTTAGTTTTACATTTTCAACCGAAGGAAAAATAATCATCCCATCAGTAATAGATAGGTAAAATGCATCAATTTCTTTTTCCGTAATTTCAGCACTTGCTTTTGGACTTGACAAAACTTTTAGGATGTTCTGGGCCTTGGTTTTAGAAGATGAAGGAAGCGGTTCACTTGTCCAAAGTGTTTCATCTTTTCCTACGTAAAATCGGTAATCCTCTGTTTGTTGTCTCCCCGCTTCAACCAGGTGGTTATCTGTTTCCTCTCTTGATGGGTCGGAGTCACTACTGTGGTTTTCTTCTTCAGTAACACCATCTTCCAACTCAGATTCACATGAAGCTGACAATTCTTGTAATTCTTCTTCTGACAACTCTCTTAGTACTTTGTCACAGTCTTCAGGACGCACAAGTAGACGGTGGCTGTCTAATGCCACCTTTTTCTTCATTTCCACGCTTTTATGGAATCTAAGGAAACACATATTTTTCTAAATGTAATACATTGTAGAAAATCAATTTTCAAGACTGTAAAAAGTGATAGAAATTGCATGTAGAAACTTTGATTCGATTAGAATATTTATTATATACTAATATAAAAGAAAGTTTGCCTTGAGGCGAAAGAAAAACACAAGTACAGAAAATACTTACATCACAAGACGCGTAGCTGCAAACACACCGCAAACGCTACTCTCACGTTTCAAACAACACTAGCGACTAAACTGCTGAAAGCATGAATCGCGCAAATGTGGCAAGTGGTGACATCCGTTGAGAACCACTAATCCGTGTCTGGACGAGGACGTAATTGTAACTCTGTCTGTGATACTGACAGAAAACTAAATCTTGCGGTTGTCTGCCGCAAGCGCGCCCACCGAAGGGTTAAAGTAGAATTTGCAAATTCACTCTTATTTCAGCTGATTAGTCAGAATCGGAATGGCATTTAACCACTGAGTGTGTGAGCAGAAGCGAAATTGGAATGGCACGTATATTAACTAAGTTTTCTTTTAAGCTATAGACATATTGCATTGCTTTTCCCAATCTAACATAAGAATGATACGAATAAGTTCCTTTAAAGCGTATGGTTGACGATATTTGAGTGCATATTTTACTGACCAAACCCGATTTCAGGACGAACTAGTTTCGCCTAGGTCAGACTCGTTCAGTCCGTTACCGATAGGATAAAACAGTTTAGCCTAGGTCGAATCGGTTTATCCTAGCAAGAATTTACATGCTTTAGGATAAAATGGCACATCCTTCTATGAACTAATTTCACCTTGTTTTTATCTTCTATAAGCTTTTCAAAGTAAACTAAATAAAGGAATAGAAATAAAACAGTCATTATGATTCATTAAAATTATTAATTAAGTAATCAGTAATTTCACATCTGTCACTAGATCAACTTACATATATGCATCCACCGATATCACCGTATCTGCAATTTGCTTATTTACTTATTTTTGAAAGGTTTTCTTCGGTGGCACTTGGAACTGCAGAGTACTTAGTTTTTCTTACAGCTGCAATTGTTTGTTGTAGAGATTTTCATGCAACTGCATTTCACGAAGCCTTGTCCTGATCCAACAGAATGTTTTATGGTTGTAGTTCTTAAAGATATTTCAATATAGTTGGTTAATATCTCCCATATCGAAAGACTTCAGAATGCAGACGTTCAAATCACTTCTACAAAAACAAGGAAGAAGTTAAAACAAATATATTTTAATGTTTTATTAGAAAAAATAATGGAAAATTGTAATAAAATAATACCTGCAACGTTTTTGAAGTATGCCATGTTTGGTGCCAACATTGTAGAGGCCCTCATCAGGCTTTTGACGTATCACTCCAGTTATGTTTCGAAGGTCACCTCTGCCCTTATCTACATCTGGAATTGGTATGGTTACGTTGTATCTAATGTCAGCTGGTGGATGGGATTTGTCAGAGGAAGCTTTCATTCTTTTGGCTTGTTTTTTTTTTTTTTTTTTTACTTTCTGTCGCAGTTTTTCTAGCATTTTGAATGTCGTTTGTGCCTATTTTCACAATGTTATCATCATCACTTTCTTCGTAATGTTCAGCATTGCTGACACTTTCGATTGTCTTCTTTAGGTCATCTTCATCCTGATTATCATTTATGATATTTTGAGGCAACGAGGGAGTGAGTGGAAAGTCCTACTCTAGGTTTCATTCCGAATAATGCTTTGTAAAGTGATTGTTTTATGCCAGGGCCGTAAGCTCGAGTTTTCATGATTTGGACATACCTTAATCCGTCCTACCACTTCGTCGAATTGTTGTCCATTAACCAAGAACTTATAGTATTTTCAATGTCTTGGTTGGCACGTTCAACAAAACCCGGACTTTGGCTGTGCCTTGGTTTTCCATGCACATTTTTCAGTTCTGCCCAAAGATTTGCGATTTCACTTGTTACATTATTGACAAATTCTCTGCCATTATCAGATTGAAGAATGCACGACCCCCTACAGTTAGGAATATGTCATTTAAATGATAAGCCGCTTATTCAGCCCTTTTTGATGTTAACGCACGAAGGAGAAGAGATTTTGTGAGACGGTCTTGGTAAACTAGAATGAATTTAAAATTCCCGTCTGGTCGTGTTTGAAAATCAATCAAATCGACTTGGCATCTGCTGTTCATTTCTGAATGGAGAATTCGCTTTGAAACTAGTCCTCTCTTCTTTTTCGTCTTCTTTTGTTGACAAACATCACACTTTGATAAATAGAGGCATATCATTTCATTTGTGATATTGGCATATTTTTTTGATGTCTCGACTGACATTCTGTTGCGACCACCATGACCTATAGCTATATGACCTGCATCAATCACATCATGATGTTCATCAGCTGGAACAAAGTATTTTATATTCCCTTCACACCGCGCAATGATTTCTTTTCACGTCACCAATTTTCAAAACAGCAAATCGTTTCAGTCTTCTTTTATGTAATGATGTTCTTTTTTCCAACTTTTGCGCGTCTTCTACCTCTTTAAACAAATCCGCATATTCGTGCACTGATAACACACTATAGTGAGAAGCCTTTTTGTAAAATTTATGTAAAATTTCCTCCAGAACCTTTCCTCTCGACACCTTTTGATTGGCTTGTCTACTACACGAAGGCTCATCCATGATGAAACGCCCCAAAATAATTATACTAGGATTGTAATAAAATCTTTTAAACGCAAACAGTGACGTAACACCCGCACTCGTCGATGTAACAGACCGTTCAAAACAAAGGACAGTGCGAGCGAAGAGCGGTTGCGAAGCGCGAGGGCGAGCCGAAAATGATTGGGGGATTCTCCGTTCGTACAGGCATCGACATGCGTTCCGACTAGGCAAAATTAGTTCAGAGTAGGACGTACCAGATTATCCCAAAGCATATAAATCCTAAACAGGATAAACCGATTCGACCTAGGCTAAACTGTTTTATCCTCTTCGTATCAGCATGAACGAGTTCATCCTAAAATCAGGTTTGGCCTGTAACACATATATCCGGAATTTAATACATAGTTCTGGTGTTTTTAGTGCACAGATGCAGGTAGATTTCAGACATTTTAAGTGTGTATTATATCGCTTTCTAGCAATGAGACAGCAAACATTATCTTAGAGCTACATAAAGGTACAGAAACTGTCATTTATTTCGTTTTCCGTCGTTCCTCAGTTGCTTCAAACATTATGGAAAGATGTTCTGTTTTTACAACTAAAAGGAGTCTGTTAGGTTTTTGCCGTACGAGTTTCGCTTTTTTTTTTTTTTTGTTTCAAAATCATCTTCATTGGCGATTTCCAGTGTTTGTAATCCATGTGTTTCATCCTTGAGATTCATTTACTCGGTCTCCATGCTCTTGACGTTTGATTTTCAGTTTTTTTTTCCACTGCATTTATTTCAACACTTCACTTGTGGGTTTCACTTTGTACTGAATGACACACACTCACAAACACTACGAAATGAATAGTTCAATTAAGGCACTGAGGTCTCCAGTAGCATCTCCTAGCGGCTATGCAACTAACGTCACAGGTGACACCGATAAGCTGCCGGGACCCAGTGCATGCCATAGTGGCTACTCGGGCAGTCTGCCGGCGAAAGAGGCCCACAACAAAGTTAGACCGTGCCGCGTGTTTCACAGCACGTGACACTACAGGTCTTATGAGTGCCAGCAGCCATCTCCGGCGGGAAGCGAGTAAATATTTCAGACGAATTCAGTAATTCCTGAATGCGTCATTATGTACTTGGAAGTTCTCGATGGCATACCACAAAAGTAAGACCTTTGTTGGACAAATTTTCAATTAAATATTGATTTCCCATCGGCCCTGCACGGAACCTTGCGTTCACGAAGTGTGGCGGATTAGCTGACTAGCGTGACGTCACAAGTTCGGTGCCGGTCTCGTAAATATCATTGGCCCTGAACGAAACGGCGTGAAGTCGTCCGGAATACGGGAAACGAGAAGCAAGTGGCGAGAACGCCACACGTCCGTTGTTAATGCACGCAAATTCTCAAATTCCCCGATTACAATTGATACAATGAAGTTCATATTGCTATTTGATTGTCGCAAACTGAAGTTATTCGTAATTGTAGTCCCAAATATGAATTTGAATTTACAGCCTTTTAGATTTGTGATTTATCGTGTAACCGAAATTTTGTGGAATCCTTTTAGTATTCGTATGGATGACTTCACAGTTTCATTTTCAAAGTCAATTACCAGTTTTCTTCCGCAATAAAACAACGAATTAGACTGTGTTTAAAGCGGTGTCAGATTCTGTCATACATTGACAGTTCCTTGGGTTCAGTCTCAGAGAAACTTCTTCTGGCTTCCGATTACATCACCAGTAATCACAGCAGCTCCGTAATCTCCAGAGGTCGGCTCGCTTGTGCCTCATTTGACTGGTTCAATAAACTAAACGCGTTTGAAGTGAGATTTTGCACTTTTCTTGGGTGACATGGTGCTACGTTTGACAAAGTAATGCAAAAGATAATTTCTACAGTAACGTCAAAGTTCTCCGCATTGCGTCGCAAAGTGGTTTCTCCCAACGTTTGGCCAAGAAGCTCCATTTAAACAAGGCATTTGGAGAAGGAGACTAAACAGGAAACTGGGAAAAACATGCAGTGAGGAAAATTCTTCAAGGAGATGCTTCACGAGTTACTGTATTTATCAACAGAGTAAGATATCCTAGCACTTAACATTAAGTCTCTGAAGGTGGGTACTATTATGACTTACAAGAGTTTATTTAATACTTTTAGATATAAAGATGCTTAATGATGTGTATCAGCACTTTACAACGTACAGTTCATGAGGCTGGTATTAAAAGTCTCGTGAACTGCGGAGACAGTATTCCGAGGCCCAAGAGGAGGAGCCCCAAACAGCCGACGTCGTACGCATTAGCCAATAGCAAGACGGCCCCTCGGAATGGCTTACATGATTGTGTTTCTAGCTGCCTTGGCCGGGACCCTTTTAGCTGATAGGATAACATGAAGTCTCAGAAGGTCAATTGTTGTAAGCTCCGCCCAGACCACGCCCTGTTCCGCCCACAGTATGGAGTGGGGGATATGGGCATTTTATTGATTGAGACACTCGTCTTCCTCCGTCTGCCAGGTTGGTGCCAGAGGAGCAGTGGACCGTAGGAGGTGGACTATTCCTACAGCTGCATTATCGGAGCTCTGTTAGGCGCACTTCACCACTGTCTTGTGTTGCACAGCGACAGCGCTTGTTATATGTAAGTACGTTTCTCAATACAGTCTTAAACATGTGCAGTATGTAATGACTGATTTTAAATAAGTTTTATCAAACGAGATCAGACGTAATTACGACCAACACTGTGTCAAATAAACGGCTCAAATTTGTAATCGTCTCCTCAGTCTTTCCCGTTGGCAATTTAATAATACATTAATACTAATTCTCTAGTTTCCAGTGAAGTAATCTTCACAATAAAAGTATAACAAGTAAGATTAACAATAACATGTAGTCTGATATGACTGAAGAAGTACTACTAGAGTGCCCTCTTGTGGGAAAGCATGAAAAAGCCTTTCCATATCTTCAAAATATTGAGAGAATAGTTGACACTATTACCTCTTCCTTATATCGAAATCATACACTACAGTGATGTTCACACTCCATTCCGATGTCATTTCATTTGCCTGTCACTGTTCGTGAAACTGAAAGTGCTGCTGGATCACGTACTAAGCTACAAAAGACTGCCTTTATGAGTCATTGTACTTAAATTGAACGTACAGTTGAACATTTCATGCTTTTTACAGTTCAATCTAAAAGCATGAGAAATTGAAATATTCATAACCACTGAGCTGGACGTAGGGTGTTGGTGGTGGGGTGGTAAGGAGAGAGCGGAATATTTAGGCGTGTCTTCTGATTAGGATGCGGCTAAACCATATCTGAACATCGGCATCGGAGTCGACCGCTCGAGAGTGATATAACTCCGTTCTATCACGGCCTGATCCTGGGTACTTGGTGCCTGTGGTACTCATGTCTGACGCCTTGTAGGCACTAGGGTTTTGAAATCCACTGTGTTAAGGGTGAACCGTTAGTACTTCTACTGGGGAAAACAGACACTGCCATAATAAAATGCAACAATGTGCTTATAACACGGTCGCTGAAACTATAGAGGCTTGTTATAGCGGATAAGCAGCTCACAACGCAGAAAATCAGGCCTCAATGTAAACTAATGAACAACAACCACTGAGTAGATTACCATGCGGAACAGCATTACGAAAACGTCGATGGTACTGCACGAGTACGATGAAAATCACAACAAGTAATACATTAGGTTTGTCAACAGTGCATAGTTTAGACAGCTACTATAAGTAATTTTCTTGCACGTAATTGCACACCCTTACGACTTTTTTTCTCATTCATACTCCCCCACGAAACAACGAAAGAAAAAATGTTTACAGGAAACTCAATTCTCGATGTTTCTGCATTAGAACTGATACATCAGGCATGACGTTTTAATTTATCACTTCTTTACTAGTAATTATATTCGTAAGAAATTTTATTGCATTATTTTAATATGCCATTAGGTGGACCTGCAAAATTATACGCTTGTGCAACACATAGCTCAGGAGATACGATGGGAATTTCATAATTAACATACATGTTGGTATTACTGTAGACTGTTTGATGCAACAACAATGAAAATTACGCAGATGTAGTTGGGAGTTTGAGGAAGAAGCACCTGTTTTTGTTTTTCGCTGTGTATTCTAACATAAAACAGGGCAGATATATAAATGGACCCTGCAGGGGTCCCGGGTACTGTGACTGTTGAAGGCCAGATAACGTAAATCAAGATGGAAACTTTACGCGGCAAAAACTCAACAGAAATCCACGGTGCATTAAGTGAAGTTTGTGGTAAGTCTACAGTGGACCGTGGGACAGTTTCATGGTGGGTTAATCTGCTTCGCGGTGGTCGTATGAGCATAGACGGTAAGCCAAAAACCGAAAGACCAAAAACGTCAACAAATGAACGAAGACTTGAAGACGATCTCAGTGCGACTTGCGAGAAACTCTATGAATCAACGGGAATTCCTCCAATAAGAATATTCCGTATTATAACATGTGACTTGAAGAAGAGCAAAATTTCTGCGAGATTGGTCCCAGACTGTTTTACTCCTGAAGAGTAGCAAAAACGCCTGGACATTGCAACCATACTCAGATGACGATTGGATCTTGAAGGTCAAGGAACCTTGTTTAAAATTGTCGCTTTTGATGAGACACGGATTAATACCTTTGAACCGGAGTTGAAATCACAGTCCAGTGAGTGGAGAGCTTCAGATTCTCCATGTCCAAAAATATTTAACGATTTCAATCGTACCTGAAACAAATGACAATTTTTGCTGATGATCACCAAGGAATCATCATGACAGATAGTCCCATGTGGAAAAACTGTCACAACAGTGTATTATCGTGACTTCATACCAATCTTGCTCGACGCTGGGACACTCATTAGTCGAAGATAGTCCTGGGTCACGTATCGAGAATGTTGTAGCCCAAAAACTACGCGAATACGGATGAGAAATGCTGCCGTATCCTCCCTACAGCCTGGACATGCATTCGACTTGTTCCCGAAGTTGAAACGATATACGCTTGGACGTCATAATCCTTCTTAGGCAGAGATTTCTAGATTTCTACCACTGTTAACCGAGCCATTCGAGAGATGCACACCATTCGTGTCCTGGATGGAATAATAGGGTTTCCGAGACGTTGGGATTCAGTCATAGAGAACCAGGGAAGCTGTACTAAAGGACTGTAAAGAGATATTTTCAAAAATGAACATCTAAGTAAAAACCAAATTAGTGTGTATGGTATGACGTCATAAACTTTAAGTCGCGCGAAACGAAACTGCAGGACGAAATTTGCTAGAGATACAGGTGATACAGGTGTACAAATACTTGTGGAAAACGGGTGCCAAGTGCTTATCTGAGCAAATCAGTGAATAAAAAGCTCTTTCAGAATTCAAAGATCAATTACAGTTATCTTGGTAAACATGCTACTTCATGTGTGGAAAGAAATATTGTGGGCGTAAGAATCAGAAACCACATATTGGGGTGGGTGTGATAGTGTCGAGTGCGAAGGGGGAGAAAAATATATAGAGGCAGAGGGGGAGGAGGAGGAGATAAACATGGGCCTAGGGCAGGAGGGATGGACAGAGAGAGGGGAAGGAGGAGAAGAACAAAAAGGTTCAAATGGCTCTGAGCACTATGGGACTCAACTGCTGAGGTCATTAGTCCCCTAGAACTTAGAACTACCTAAACCTAACTAACCTAAGGACGTCACAAACATCCATGCCCGAGGCCGGATTCGAACCAGCGACCGTAGCGGTCTTGCGGTTCCAGACTGCAGCGCCTTTAACCGCACGGCCACTTCGGCCGGATGGAGATGAACAGAGAGATGGGTAAGGAGGAGATGGACTTAACAGGGAATGGTAACCTCCGATAAGTCGAAACCTACGTTAAAATTACTGATTTCTGCTGCACGAAGAACCGCTTGTACCAGTGGTTTGTTCAGTCCTACTTCGCTTGCGCGATTCGGTAAATAAGCAGCCGCGGCTGTGACAAGAGGTCGTAGCACCACTTACCGCGAAGTCGAATGTGCACAGATATGAATTTTGAGGTCTTAAGCCATAGCAGAAACGTCTTAAACCACTAAATTTCGAATACCTAGCAGTTTATATCGACAACTAAACTGTTCTAAATGTCACTGTTAAGTAAGTGGCTAGCAGAGGGAAGCAAATGATGCAGTGTATGATGCCACATTATAGATGACTTCCTCAGCGAGGACTTTAATTCGTTTACATCAAATACTTTATAACAATATCTGTAGCACAGTTCTTAGGATAATTCTTGAACAGTGTTATTTTGCCAAAAATGAAACAGTTCCTGTAGTTGCACAAAAATGCGAACTGTCTATTGGATGACGAAAACAAGCATTTTCCTTACACCAGGCACACTTGATAAATAAAAAATTAAAGCATAAATGCACACCAATTACTGGTCGTATTTGGAGAGACCCGTAATGGAGCAAGAAATCGCCGTGGTCATTGTTGTGGATATTGTGCTGTGCACCATGCATACTTGATCAAATGCGTAAATTGATGCTACTCTATAGAAACGACTGAAGTTTAACAATTTTATTCCACTAGTAAACCCGAAATGACAAAGAACTAATGGATTTTAAATGGCCTGACGATTCTCTGAATAAAGCTTTAGGTTGTCGAAAAAATTTTCTTTCCAATGGTTGAATCACACTGTAAGTTAACTGTGGAATGCCAATGACATGAACAGTCTTTTCATCGGCCTCCTAAGGACAGAGATGTTGTTACGTCCTAGCTAAGAGTCCAACAAAAGCAATAAATAATTTACTTTAAATTGTAAGGTGAAGCTTCCGATGTAACATTGTAAATTATTCTCTCCAATTTTTCCAGATTTGGTTACGTCGATTACAAGATTTTTGCAAGTTACCAGACCTTTTAAAAATTATTGATTCTTATTTGTCTTGGTGATCCTGGAAAGAGATACAAAACAGTGGAAACGACAATCAACTGACATTTATCACCGATATTGTTGAGTACTGATCTGTCATATCTTCCATCGGTTGTGCAAACGTCGTGGCCCTTATTTTGCTTGAAATATCAAGGTGGGCTTTTTCATTAAATCTGACTGATTGGCTTTATAAACAGCATTTTATGGGACAACAAGAAGCTTCATCTTCACATCAACTACGAATTTCTCTAGAGTACTACTTATTAATCATATCTCCTCTACAGATTCACTTGAGACAAATTACGTAAGAATAGAAATCAGTAATTTTCATCGCACTTGCAATTCAGAGGGCCCAGTCTCCTAGATCTCCCGCAACAATAGTGCACTGACTCTCAAGAGGTGTTCCAATTTGTTTGATTGGTTTTAGCTTCACACTTTGGCGTGTTTTATTTCGGTGCATTACGTTATACGTTTAGACAATTCTTATTCACATTTTACGAAACTAAACCGTCTTATACACCGATTATACGCAAGCTTTTCCTCCTTCCGTCGTTTAAATGGCTCTGAGCACTATGCGACTTAACATCTTAGGTCATCAGTCCCCTAGAACTTAGAACTACTTAAACCTAACTAACCTAAGGACATCACACACATCCATGCCCGAGGCAGGATTCGAACCTGCGACCGTAGCAGTCGTGCGGCTCCGGACTCTAACGCCTAGAACCGCTAGGCCACCGTGGCCGACTTCTGTTGTTTAACTAAAAATATGTAGCCTGTAATTTTTCACTCAAAGCTTATACCGTACATGGTTCTCTGTGCCTGTTCCCCGACTTTAATTCGCAAAGTATCATCGTTCGAACCACAATTCAGGGAATTTTCTGTTTCTTCCAATGTTTACGAGATTTCTAACAAAATGTCGACATCATTCCGATAAATGTTGAAGGAGTTAACTAATAATGTAGATGGAGTTAATTAATAATAGATCTTCCGCAGAAATGAGTGATTTTGACTGCATATCACGTTCTTCATATTTTATCTCTGCAAGGTCAAAATCATAAACTGGACTGCACTTCATTGCGAAACTCTGCAACATCCACAAAGCCAGAGGCAATCACCGAGTATATACGAAGAAATCCCATAGAGTATCAATTCAGTTTCACCTCCATTTTAGCGATACAGCAAAGGTCAACTGTTAATAACTATGGATATTAAATTAGAGCGAATAGCTACTGTGAAAAATTGTGTCACAGAGACTACCAATGAAAACAGAAATTAGCTTTTCAAATTACGACCGCGTTTTGCCAAGTGACCTGTATTCCGATGCGCCGTCAACCAAGAATGTGTGCCCACCGTGTTGCGCATGTGCTGTCTGATAAAGTAACGCCAGAGGTATACAGTTCTCCTGCCATCTCGAAAGCTACGAATTTGACAAACTTCACAATTTCTTAAATATTTATAGTGTGTCCTAAAATTAAACTACATACCGCCCGAACAGGCCATGAAGGTCAACGATGCCGACAGGCCGACGCGTCATTCTCGGCCCACAGGCGTCAGTGAATGCGGATATGAAGGGGTATGTGGTCAGCACACTGCTCTCTCGGGCGTTTGTCAGTTTACGAGACCGGAGGCGCAACTTTTCAATGAAGAAGCTCCTCAGTTTGCCTCTCAAAGGCTGAGTACACCCCGCTTGTCAACATCGTTCGGCAGACCGGATGGTCACCCACCCAAGTGCTAGCCTAACCCGGCAGCACCTAACTTCGGTGATGTGAGGGGAACAGGTGTTACCACTGATGCAAGGCCGTTGGCTACAGCGTGTCTAAGTAGCTAAAGTTTTGACATTGTCTATCTTTCGTTGCACACCTTCCTGAATAAAAAAAATGAGGGTAGGTTTCATCTCGTAGGATTGTTGCGGGTAAGGGTGCCTGGAGATAGAGGGGACAGGAGGGGATGGAATAAGAGAGCGAAGGAGGAGATGGGCAGAGGAGGAAAGAGCGGATGTACAGAGAGGGGAGGAACAGATGGGCAGATAGACTGGGGAGGGGCAGATAGATAGAGAGAGGGGGGAACAGAAATTGACTTACAGAATTGGAATTAATGCATACCTAGGCAACGACAGGTAGTCATCTACTACAAATATTTTAAAATGTTGTACTATAGACTGTTTCCAATAAAGTGTTCTCTGTAAAATGTGTCCAGTTTTATTGGTTGCAGTGACGCAGATGAAAAAATGTAACCACGACAAATACTCTCGAACGTGGTAAGGAAAGGCAATTGATAATTCTGAATTTAATTTTCTTAAATTCCACATCCCAATTCAGTATTGCTTTTAACTCTTTTCACAACACGAGTTTTCTGGGAACAGCATTATTAATAATCCAAGCCAACAGTTCGTCTCTTGTATTTAATTTGCTTATGTACACTTCTGCATTCAACCAGTCTCACAGCCACAAATCGAAAGGGGTAACGTCCAAGAGCCTTTGTGGTCAAGGAGTGGCACCATATTTGCTGAATCATTTCGTTTCTGATCAACGTTAATCAGAAAGTTTACTTCGCTAATCGTTAATCCGTTAATTAAAAAGTTACCTTCGTTAACCGTTAAAGCGTTACTTCACAACAGATTTAACGGAAGTTAATGGTTCAAATGGCTCTGAGCACTATGGGACTCAACTGCTGAGGTCATTAGTCCCCTAGAACTTAGAACTAGTGAAACCTAACTAACCTAAGGACATCACAAACATCCATGCCCGAGGCAGGATTCGAACCTGCGACCGTAGCGGTCTTGCGGTTCCAGACTGCAGCGCCTTTAACCGCACGGCCACTTCGGCCGGCAACGGAAGTTAATCATCAATCGTTACTGCTTAATAGTAAACTTTACGTTGTGGATATAGTGAAATAGCAAGTAAATCACACGCATTACTGCTGGTTAAATATAAATGTTTTGGGTTGAAGAGGTTTAGGTATGACATCGAATTTAAATTAAAAAAATTTAATCATTTAATCGTTTTTGTTTATAAATATTTAGCTACCAATGTTAAATCACGGGGAATAAAAATACAATAAAATCAGATAGTATCTGACGTAAGTTGCATTTTCTCTTTAGAAACATCAACATGTTAAACTTTTTAACAATTAACGACGCTCGCTTTGGAGACAAAACGTCTCTCATCACAGGAAAAATTGAAAAATGGTTTGACTGCAGTACTTGAGTGTATAGGGGTATTATATTTCACTAATGAATGTACTAAAACCTGGTTGCCAATAAATACTGCATCGTTTACTGAGTCTGTTGATTTTATGTCCAGCTACAGTTTGACTAGGCTCTGGGCTTTGCTTTTTACACACGTGCTACTACTTAGCCTCTCATTAGATTCAGTTAGAGAGCTAAAAAGAAACTTCTTTCGTCGTCTTCGTTGTTGCTACTTCCGTAACTGCCACTTAAAGTATCTCTGTTGTTTGAATTTTGGCGGCTTTGTGTCTCAAAGCCTCTTCTACAACTTTTTCCCATTCGTTTCTTTAATATTTTCACTCGATTACTGTTAAACGCTTCCTGCCGCATCTCATGGAACTTTGGATTAAAACCCGCAATAAGTGGGCGCTCCTCATCGTCTGTAATAGGACCACAGCTTTTATCTTTGCCACTGAAACTGAAGTGATATCTGGTGTTCCCCAGGGAAGCGTCCTCTGCTGTTCCTGATCTGTATAAATGACCTGTGTGGCAATCTGAGCAATTCGCTTAGGTTGTTCGCAGATGATGCTGTAATTTACCGTCTAGTAAGGTCATCCGAAGACCAGTATCAGCAGCAAAGCGATTTAGAAAAGATTGCTGTTTGGTGTGGCATCTGGCAGTTGACGCTAAGTAACGAAAAGTGTGAGGTGATCCACATGAGTTCCAAAAGAAATCCGTTGGAATTCGATTACTCGATAAATAGTACAATTCTCAAGGCTGTCAATTCAAATCAGTACCTGTACCTGGGTGTTAAAATTACGTACAACTTCAGTTGGAAAGACCACATAGATAATATTGTGGGGAAGGCGAGCCAAAGGTTGCGTTTCATTGGCAGGACACTTAGAAGATGCAACAAGTCCACTAAAGAGACAGCATACACTACACTCGTTCGTCCTCTGTTGGAATATTGCTCCGCGGTGTGGGATGTTTACCAGGTGGGATTCACGGAGGACATCGATAGGGTGCAAAAAAGGGCAGCTCGTATTGTATTATCACGTAATAGGGGAGAGAGTGTGGCAGATATGATACGTGAGTAGAGATGGAAGTCATTAAAGCAAAGACGTTTATCGTCGCGGCGAGATCTATTTACGAAATTTCAGTCACCAACTTACTCTTCCGAATGCGAAAATATTTTGTTGAGCCCAACCTACATAGGTAGGAATGATCATCAAAATAAAATAAGAGAAATCAGAGCTCCAACAGAAAGGTTTAGGTGTTCGTTTTTCCCGCGCGCTGTTCGGGAGTGGAATGGTAGAGAGATAGTATGATTGTGGTTCGATGAACCCTCTCCCAAGCACTTAAATGTGAATTGCAGAGTACTCATGTAGATGTAGATGTAGACTTAATAAGACACTGGCTAATGACGTGCACTTCTCTAGACTCCTGTCCTTCATATTCCTTAATTCAAATTCAGATGCATCGTTTGTCGGCAGGAACGACTCGAAATGTGCTTAAACGTCTTATTGAATTTAATCAAAGGCGCCAGCGACCTGGCCATCAGGTACAGACATGTTTACTAGTAATATTATTTTATATAAGTCACAAATCAAAAGTATATCTATATTTATTTTGTCAAATTTACCTTCACATACTGCTTCATTACGGTCACATTCTCATCATTGAAAAACTGAACCTTCAGATGAGTCATAACGCTATTAGGAGCGGAACTTTGTTTCCAGTATTGAATTGAAAACAAAAACAATGTCGCAAGTAGAGCGTCATCTCGTTGTATTTGGATGTACCCCTCTGCAGTCTAATTTAGTGTGAATGGCATATGCTGCCACCATGCTACGTGTTTGTTGATTTAATAGAGCAAATGCTTTGACCATAGCATTACTAAAGCTAATTTCAAACCAGCTATTAATAGGGCAACGTCTTCATTTTTGCTTATGATAAAGTTAATTGTAGAGCGAGCACACCCAATCTGAACTGGTAAGGTACTGAAGTTTTCTAGTAATTATAATAAATTTCTGCCTCCATTTTACAGTTGCTGACTCTGCTGCACCATGCTTCATTCTCATGGTCATCACTGAGTTACAACGGCACGTACACAATGAGTGTTGTCTAATGAAATAAATTCTAACTCATTATCTTGAGAGGACTGATTTAATAGGATGAAACAGCAGCATCAGATTCTGAGTCCATATCATGTGACTGCAGGTATGGTAGTGTGTCTGTCTCCATACCAAATTGCACAAATACCTTCACCAAGTTAGTGCCAACGTCGGTGGTAGTTTTATGTGAAAAAGATTCAACTAAATTTTATAACCAATAAAAATAGATAGAAAATTAGTAAAGTGGCTCTCTTTTAAATTTTCTAATGACGTAAACATATCTAAAAATAAAGTGCATATACGACTCACTATCAACACTTGCCTTGCACTATGCAGTAATAAAGTCATCATGTTATACAACATATTTTATTACGCTAATAGGAAACTATATTATTTCCACAAACATAATTCATGTTTATTCACTTCATTAGAAAAGTCGAAGCAAATTAGTCTTATATAATAGAAAACGCGAATAACTCAATTTTATATGTATTACTACATTAATTTTCATTCTTTTTTAATGAAGTAAATGGAAGTATTTATCTTCTTAACTACCCTGGTTTTTTTAAACTCATAATGGATATCAAACACTGCCTGCACTAGTACATCATGTGAATGGCAACCTTTTAATTGTATGCATGACAACATTGTATGCAATGTAGCTTTTGTTTTAGGACCTAACCAGTGAACAGTAATGCCCAAATAACATTTTTTGTGAGCTGATCAGCAGTCATCAGTAGCCAATCTTACCAACGAAAGTGAAATAATTTAATATTCAACAAACCCCCATGGGATCATGAGAGCCGTAAATAACTCGAGACCAAGGGATAAATCAGATATTACACCTACAATTAATGCAACTACAGTAGCAAAATATAAATTTATTTAATTTTACACCTTCAGTACATTTACATAATAATCGTAACATCTATACTGTTGAAGTGATGTATGTGTATTAAGTTTAAAAGACTTTGTGCGAGACACTCTACATCACTGATCACAAAAATTAAAGCGAAGATAACTTTTTTAAGGCAGTGACTCATACTCATCATCTACTCATACGTAGGTTAGTTTGAATTTCAATTAAAAGTTTCTAGTTCCTTAATAAGATGTTGCTTTAATCAAACATGCTCATCAACGTTGAATCTTCTAATGTTCTCCAAGAAAGTGATTTTTTAATGGGATTAACAGATCGTAGCAGCTTTTTGAACAACTTCGATTCAACGATATATAAAGGAGTAATGTTTGTAACAAAAAGGTTTTTTGTGAATTCGTCTACACTATCTTGAACACACCATTACCGGTTGCTGGGATGCCAAAAAACTCTAATGCTTTGCAGCCGTATTATCTAAACCGGATTACTGCTAATGGCTGCCCTGCCGATATCTGAAAGCCCACGAGTGATCTACATTTTTCGCCTTCTTCGACTGGATAATACCGTCAGTGTTTCTTCAAACTGTAGTTACCACGATTTATCGGCTCTCCTTATGCCTAGTTTCCAATTGCTAAGGCTCGATGTGTGAGCCCTAACTCTTGAAATGTTAGGCAAGCACAGTTTACAATTGAAAAGTATTTGTTCACCCTACCTGGCTGCAAATTTGGCGTAATGACTTGAACCTGGGGCATGGGCTTTCATCAGTTTTAGAGCTAGAAATCGATTCTACAATTTTGTTTCAACACTCAGTCCACTAACAAAAAGTACTACTTAACGCGAACTCACTAAACGAAAAACAAACAGCCAACACGTAATTACTCTCACTCGTACACGATTCTTTACATCAAACATCCACACCTCTGCCTAGCCACAAACCAACATAAATCAAACTTGTGAGAAAACTATTTCCATGAGCGGCGAGTCATTATTTTTTAAATAAATAGTAGATACTAATTATCAGTTAACGGACTCTGAGAACCTTAACCGAAGTTAAAAAGTCGGGTAACGTTCTTTAAGATTAACTTAAAAGTTAATCCGCTACTCGGAATGCTAACTTCATTAATTTACTGTTAAGGGAAGTGCTCAGTTATGTCTAATGGCCGAGACCATGCTAGATGTTAGGAGAACATGACATCTCAGAAGGTCAACAGCTGTAAGCTCCACCCACAACACGTCCGGTTCCGCCCACTGTGTAAAGTGGAGGAATAAGGACACGTCATTGGTTGAGACACTCGTCTTCGTCCGTCTACCCGGACGGTTCCAGAGAAGCAGGAGACAACAGGAATTACACAATTCCAGCAACTGCCTTATCGGAGCTGTGTTACGCTGACTTCACCTCTGTTTTGCGTTGTGTAGCAACTGTGTTTGTTATTTCTAAGTACATTTCTCCACATGGTGATAAACTTCAACAGTGGGTCACTGATCGATTATATGCAAGTTCTATAAAACCTGATCAGCGGTAACATCAATCAATTCTGGATAAAATAAAAGTCTATAATATTTAGTCATCTCTTCAGTTTCACCTAACACTAATCTAGTAATGGTATATTATTATTTTACTAGTTTTCAGTGAAGTATCATTCCCACAAAATCAGATTAACAAGATGTAAGACTAACAATAATATGCAGTCTGATGTGTCCGAGGCCACTACGACAATTGAGACTATATGTGATAAACTTCTCAACATGTCTCCTGAATATTGAGAGCAAAGTTGAAACAATTAACGATGATTTATATTCTAAATGTACATTGTAGTGATGTTGAGTTACTTCATTTGCTTCTCATCCTTCATATAAGTGAAAGGGCTGGAAGATAACGTCCTAAGTTACAAAATATTGTTTTTATTACTCTTTGTACTTAAACTGAACGTACAATTTTGGATTTCGTTACTTTTCTATAGTTCGAACTAAAGCAATGGGAATTTGAATCACACATAGCCAATGTGTTGGAGGCAGAGAGGGGTAGTGTGACTGAGATGTGACTAGGCCTTATACTGACCATCGGCATAGGAACTGAGCTCGATATAATTACGTTTTATCGCTGCCTAATCCTGGATAATTTGTGCATGGGACCCTCACATGTGATCCCTAGTAGGCACTAAGGTTTTGATGTCCATTGTACACTCCTGGAAATTGAAATAAGAACACCGTGAATTCATTGTCCCAGGAAGGGGAAACTTTATTGACACATTCCTGGGGTCAGATATATCACATGATCACACTGACAGAACCACAGGCACATAGACACAGGCAACAGAGCATGCACAATGTCGGCACTAGTACAGTGTATATCCACCTTTCGCAGCAATGCAGGCTGCTATTCTCCCATGGAGACGATCGTAGAGATGCTGGATGTAGTCCTGTGGAACGGCTTGCCATGCCATTTCCACCTGGCGCCTCAGTTGGACCAGCGTTCGTGCTGGACGTGCAGACCGCGTGAGACGACGCTTCATCCAGTCCCAAACATGCTCAATGGGGGACAGATCCGGAGATCTTGCTGGCCAGGGTAGTGGACTTACACCTTCTAGAGCACGTTGGGTGGCACGAGATACATGCGGACGTGCATTGTCCTGTTGGAACAGCAAGTTCCCTTGCCGGTCTAAGAATGGTAGAACGATGGGTTCGATGACGGTTTGGATGTACCGTGCACTATTCAGTGTCCCCTCGACGATCACCAGTGGTGTACGGCCAGTGTAGGAGATCGCTCCCCACACCATAATGCCGGGTGTTGGCCCTGTGTGCCTCGGTCGTATGCAGTCCTGATTGTGGCGCTCACCTGCACGGCGCCAAACACGCATACGACCATCATTGGCACCAAGGCAGAAGCGACTCTCATCGCTGAAGACGACACGTCTCCATTCGTCCCTCCATTCACGCCTGTCGCGACACCACTGGAGGCGGGCTGCACGATGTTGGGGCGTGAGCGGAAGACGGCCTAACGGTGTGCGGGACCGTAGCCCAGCTTCATGGAGACGGTGGCGAATGGTCCTCGCCGATACCCCAGGAGCAACAGTGTCCCTAATTTGCTGGGAAGTGGCGGTGCGGTCCCCTACGGCACTGCGTAGGATCCTACGGTCTTGGCGTGCATCCGTGCGCCACTGCGGTCCGGTCCCAGGTCGACGGGCACGTGCACCTTCCGCCGACCACTGGCGACAACATCGATGTACTGTGGAGACCTCACGCCCCACGTGTTGAGCAATTCGGCGGTACGTCCACCCGGCCTCCCGCATGCCCACTATACGCCCTGGCTCAAAGTCCGTCAACTGCACATACGGTTCACGTCCACGCTGTCGCGGCATGCTACCAGTGTTAAAGACTGCGATGGAGCTCCGTATGCCACGGCAAACTGGCTGACACTGACGGCGGCGGTGCAGAAATGCTGCGCAGCCAGCGCCATTCAACGGCCAACACCGCGGTTCCTGGTGTGTCCGCTGTGCCGTGCGTGTGATCATTGCTTGTACAGCCCTCTCGCAGTGTCCGGAGCAAGTATGGTGGGTCTGACACACCGGTGTCAATGTGTTCTTTTTTCCATTTCCAGGAGTGTATTAAGCGTGAATTACTAGTACTACAGTTCAGGAAAAACAGCCAGTACCACAATTAAATGCAGTAACATGTTATTAAAAGGGTCGCTGTCGTCTCTCACAGCGTGTTGTAGCCGATAGGTTACAATGCAAAAATTCACGCCTCAATGTACGCTAAGGAACAATAACCACAGAGCAAATTACCATACAGAACAGTTGTATCTTTACGTGATTCAAACGCCACTGTAGCACATGTAAACGTTTGCTTCCGGTAATTCACAGGACGCAGGCAATCAGAATTAACGCAGGAGCAACACCACAGAAAAATCTGTGCAGACAGATAAGTCATGGTACGCGATTTTAGCTCCAACAGTAGTGTACTAGTACAACGGAAACCACAATTCTGTTTGTCGACAGGGGATAGTTCAGCTAGGTACTAGATGTACTAATCTTTGGTGGAAAGTTTGTTTGTGAGGGTTTAGAATGGTAACCGTCTATCACAAGAAAACGCTGAAGTAACCGACCACTCGATCGTGGGCCTGACTTCGAAAACCAGCGGTATTCAACATATAACATCTAGCCTCAGCAAGGAAATTCACTGAACCCCCCTTCCCACATTCACTCTTAAGAGCATATACATTATGTCTAAAACGTTATGCAGCACATGTGTGAAACCATGGAATGTGGCTCGTTGGAGATTACTTGACCAACGCCGTGAACTGTGGATAACACTTGGGAGACTCGGACTTAGGATGTATATCTACGTATACAGGGGGTTCAGGGAAGAATTCACAAGTATTGTGTGTGTATGTGTGTGTGTGTGTGTGTGTGTGTGTGTGTGTGTGTGTGTGTGTGTCTATTTATGTATGTATGTTCCACATCTCCACGTAAACTACTCTACCGTTTTCAACCAAAACTGATACACGTAATACTTACTGTCCAGAAGGAGCCCCTGTGGGAGTAAGAACCTCCTACCTCTCAAAGGAATGCGGTGAGGTTGAAAAAGTAGCGTAGCTCACGACTCACGAACAGCCAGAACTTATTTATTCAGTATTTGAGAATGAGAGCACTTAGTGACTTGCAACAAATTTTACACAAAATTTCAAATGTTTACGAGAAATTTGGTCACTCGCTCCAACCATAAAATGTTGAAAGAAAATGACTTTATGTCTTACTACATTCTAACTGTTCACGCAGTGAAACTGTCACAT
The DNA here is from genome assembly GCF_023864345.2 of Schistocerca serialis cubense. NCBI lineage: Eukaryota > Metazoa > Arthropoda > Insecta > Orthoptera > Acrididae > Schistocerca > Schistocerca serialis. Next base: position 470,205,971 of record NC_064640.1, read on the forward strand.
GAGTCTTGAATTTTTCATTTATTATCTCTGGGCTAGTTATTTGGTTTGGAACACATTTGCAGACAGTAATCACATACACCACTAGATATACCTGAAAAATTTTATCATTGGTCAACACATAGTTCAGGAGATATTACATCATAAAAATTGAGCCACGTGAAACTGAAAGTGCAAGGCGAAATTTGATAGAGATAATGGTAAAATATATGTATAAATACGTGTGAAATACGTTACATATATATTAGATGTGTGCATGTTGGCAAAACCAAGGGTAAAATACTCCTTGAGAACACCTGGTTCTATTTCAATCAAATACCTTACTCAATATCATGAAATAAATGATTTGGGGGGATGGACGAGGAGCCTCCTATTGGGATGGGGCTGATAACGTGGAGAGAGAAAGAAGAGTAAGAAATGGATTGACAGAGAATGAGGGGAGGGGGAGAGGGGCTAAGATACGGAGAAGGAGAGATGGGCAGAGAGAGGGAGACGGGAAAATGGACAGAGAATTGGAAGATGAGGTGAGGGAGAGAATGGGGTAGGGGGTAGGAGGAGGTTGACTCAATGAGGAGGGAAGAGGAAATGGACAGAGAAATGGGGAGGAGGAGATGGACATAAGAGGTAGAGGACTAGATTTTCAGAGAGGGGAGGACAAAGAGATGGACGTACAGTGGGTGGTGGAACACATGGACAAAGGGAAGGGGTGAGTAGCGATGGCCAGAGAGAGGGGCAGGGCGATATGAAGAGAAAGTGGGGGGGAAGAGGTGGACAGAGATAGAGGTAAGCTGAAGATGAATGGAGACGAGGCAGGAGTTGGACAGAGAGAGTTAGAAGGATAAGATAGATTAATAGAAATGGAATAGTTAAATAGAAGTAGTGTAGACTGTTTCCAAAATAATTTCCATATAACATGTATCCAGTTCTTTTTTTGTTACAGTGATATAGATGTCAGAATATAACCTAAACAAATACTCGCAGAGGGTGCTAAGGAAAGACAAATCTACTTCACTTTTGAGTCATCGTGACAATACGATAAAGGCGTAAGGTAAAAAATGGCTCTGAGCACTATGGGACTTAACAACTATGGTCATCAGTCCCCTAGAACTGAGAACTGCTTAAACCTAACTAACCTAAGGACATCACACAATACCCAGTTATCACGAGGCAGAGAAAATCCCTGACCCCACCGGGAATCGAACCCGTGAACCAGGGCGCGGAAAGGCGTAAGGTCTGGGGACTTTAGTAAACAAGAAATATGAACAATTCTGCCTACCCATCTTCCGTCGAATTTTAGGTTTAGGGTCTGTGCCATCTGCCAGCTAATTGTGTAGGGGTCCAGTCGTGCTGGAAGAACGTACCCATTCCAGCAAGCAAAGGAACTTCATCCAATAATATGGGACCTCCGCTGCAAGGAAACCAAAATATTGGGATAATGCTTAAACGCTATATGCTTTTAATAACATAAAGACCAGTTAAGTTTCATAAGCAGAGCTTCAAGATAAAAATGACAGTCATTGAATAAAGCCACTACAACTGGAGTGCCAAGACAGGATATGAAAGTTTATCTATGTAACTAATAACAATGGACAAAGTTAACCTGGAATATTACATTTCGAATTAATCGCGACAACCAACTCATGAAATATTTATTATTCCACCTGAAACACCAAGAATATTCTGCAAACTACTACACAGTGCGTGCTGGAGAGTACATCGTACCAGTATTACGTATTTTCTTTAACATTTCAATCGCATTACGAAGCTAGCTGCGCGTAAAACAATTGGACGTATACACGGAAAATGTCTGGCCTACTAACTGAGTGGTTAGCGCATCTGATTGATACGTTGTGGTCCCAGGTTTGATTCCCGTCCCGGTCAGAGATTCTCTCCACTCAGACACTGAGTTTCATGACATTGCGTTTGAATTTGTTATTTGTATCTTACTAACACTATTCGCATAATATTTTGTAGACGGAGTACCTACAGATATCAGTAAAGGTATCTGTTAATTGATATCATTGTGCAACATATATTTCAGGAGATATGACGCCATAAACATCGAGACTCGTGAAATACTAGCTTCCGCTTAAAGTGGTGTGCACATTACCCAACCCACATTCTTCTAGTGTTTCTTAATGATAGCAGGTGGCGATTTCCAAAAAACCTTTAACAGACTTTCAAACCTTTCTGTCTCCTTCCTGATTACATGCCTAATGTTAAATACAAAAGAGATTAACTGATTTGTAAAGTAATGTGGGACCTGAAGCTCTTTTTGGGCGGGGGGAGGGGAGGGGCGGGGGGCGGGAGGAAATAGGAGATCCATTCTGTAAGGATTCGGGGATACTGTTACTGTAGAGTTGTTCACAATATCGTTTTATGTGCTATTTCGATTACAAACACATTGTACTTTCCACTAAAACTTCTGGCTAAGTCTTCCATATCACTTCGGATACTAAACACGGTTGTGAGACGGCAACCTTACAACATTGTGATAGGTATGCAACAGGCAATCGGTTGCAACTAAATTTTACTTTTACCAGGAATCGACATCGACTAACGCTGTCTCCATCAGAACAGCCCCAGTTACCTAAAACGATTATAAAAAGACAATAACATAGAGAAAGAATGGGGAATAAACAGTTGTAATTCAGAAGAGATTATGAGAAGACCTTCATCTCATGTAGTAACTGACGAACAAATGCTTACGCTGAAAGGCATCTACTGGAGCACATTTGTATGTGGTACCAGAATACGATAAGAATATTAATAAATTAATAAATGAAACTAGGATAGTATAAACGATGAATGTGTATGATGGGTTCGATAATTCGTATCTCCGACAGTGCGCGATCGCAGAGCGAAAGACATTGCTTTCTTTGAGTAAGAGACCGCTGGACGCACGGTCGTAGGTAGCTGTCTGTGAGGGAACGACGATGGAGTATGCAGATTATGTGGTGTGCTGTGTGAAGCAACCAAGAATTAGATTAATATAGGATGTCAGTACTGCTCAATATGGAAGTAGAAGTCTTCAGGCAAATAAGGTAATAATGTTCAGTAGTAATGATTTCCGTTTTTGCCAGCGTGTGAGTATTGATGTATTGGCTGATAACTTGTAAGTGTCGAGTAACCCCAGAATCTACGTAAACTCTTCTGAAAAAAAGACTAGTTCGATATTTCATTTTTGTAATGCTTTTGAGATTTTTTAGCAGAGTTATGTGTAATCTGATGGTTTGCATTTACGTTGGATTATTGAAGTTAGATAATACTTGGTGTATAAATCTCATTGTTTGTCAATCAATTGTGAGTAATGTAGCTTCAATTGCCAGATGTTTTTGAAAAGCCAAAATTAGCTTGCAACATAATTTTTCTAAAAAAACTGTGTGTTAGTGATTCACCATAACCAGTACCGCCTCCCAGTCCAGATTGTTTATTTTTCAAAGAAGTTGAATTCTCTTAAGAGTTCTCGTTTGTCAGCCAAAAGAGATTCGTGTGCATTTCAAGTATTATGGCCAGCACTGCACACTGCTGAGCCTGTAGGTGGCATTCATATTTTTGTGAGAGACAAGAAGACATCGCGTTCCACCGTTGCCGCTTTAGAGGTAAGACAATTTAATTTACTTGTTATGTGCAGAGGTGCCAAAGTTATCAGTTTTGGACAGGGCCAGATGATTCAGTGCCTATGGGGCTGAATGTATTTTGGAGTGACTGTACTTCATTATAGGTACTGGGAGTTGCCTTGCCCAATCATTTGTTGTAAAGTTTTGCTAACAATAACACCGAGTAATCACATCACTTGCAGTAACAACCCGCAACACAACAATTCGAGTTCTGTATCCATTCCACCGATCTGACTTAATTCAACGTAATCGTAAAGTATATTATTTCATTATGATAAAAGAACGTTACGCCTGGAAACAGCTCTCCCACTCGTTCGCTTTGTGAAATCTTTGATATTAAAATAGTCACATAAATATATTCTGTTCTCTCAAGGACTCTGAAGCGATAGTTGCAGTTAGATTTTTTGGCGCAACGCAGTTAACGAACTTGTATAAAATTATTCTACAGTTCATTGGCAACATTATGCTCTGTCTTGTTTTCTTTCCATTGAGTTGAGTGTTGAAGATTTGTCTTTGGATTTGTGATCTGTATTTGATTTACGATGCCGCGTAAAAGTGTCGAGGTTACGGCGCGTCGATTTACAATTACAGACACTGAAATAGACGACTTTCCGATTTTTGACAACAATTTTGACTATGATAGTGACCATTTTGCGGTGCAACAGTTGCAAAGCACCACAGAAAACATTAGTTCAATTTCCAAAAGTAATGAACGAATTCCTGACACTATAATTTCACCCTCTAATTTGACTAGTAATCAGACGGTTGATTCCGGTAATGCGGACGCCGTTGATCTTCTCATGGCTGATGTGCACAACTCAAAACTTGATTGTTTGCTGATTGAGGTCGGTGATTTGCCTACTTTTCACATAGTTTATCTGACCGCCAATAGTATGTCAAAGGAAAAAATAAAGGCTCAGTGTGTTCTTGGAAATCCGTCTGCTTTTATTAATTGCAGTTGTGCAGATAACAACAGCGACAGGAAGCAGAACAGCAGTTACTCAATAGTCTTAGAACCCATGCTGACCCTAGTATAAATTCCGTTACAGACCAGGTTAACAGAGTAAAACAGTCACAGACCAAACACGGACAGATATAAATGATTTCAAAACCACTGTTGACACACGAATCCAAAAAGTTTAAGAAATGCGTAGGGATGACACTGAGTCGGAAAGTTCCCTTCTTGAACAAAAAGAGCTGGTGCAGGACCCTGATACAGTTAAAGTAGAATTAAAAAAAAAAAAAAAAAACAATACTACACGAACACTACAGAAGGAAGTCGACGCTTTAGATGCAAAGAGTTCCACACACATTGTTATGCTCACGGAAAGATGTGATCAGCAAGATTAGAAACACTTTCTAACACCATAGCTCTAATGCTGTAGTGGTTTATTTTGCCTTTTGTTTTGTTTAGTGCTATATCGTTGAGGTTCTGTAAATGTTGTTGGATTGATTCGATAACATGAGAGTGTTTACTCTTTTCTGTTAAAAACTTTGATGTCCTTTAGAGTGTTGCAAGTGTAATCCTTGTAATATGTACAATATGAGCAAATTATATTTTTGTCTTCCTCACATAATCTCTTTGGATATCTTTAAAATTAAATAATTTTATGTAGAACTACCAATACATGCAAATGGTCTGTTTTATTTAAAATGTTAGTTGGATGTTATGTAAATTGCTGACATTTACTTAGGGTTCTTGGTTATTTTGTATGTAAAAGGTACTGTGGTCCCATCGGGGGGAAAGGAAGTGTGTAGCACGCGCAAATTGTGGTCGGCCTAGGTAGAAAAGGTGTAACCAAGAGTCAATCGGGGACGAGCTACTAAACTATCAACTGCTAAAGTAAAAGTTGTGTATTGAGCTGGTTCCGAGAGAGGCTTTTTCTGACGCTTTCCAGTGCCTCGGATGGGTGGATAAATAGCTGGAAATGTTCTTTAATTGGTATCTATCATCACCACCAAGAAGTGACAGAGACCAACAATTCTACCTGCATCTCCACCTACCAAGATGGAATTGCCACCACATTGCGCAATCACTGTAATGGAACACTACAGTAATGTACAGTGAAGGATCAGCTCATAGGATGTTATACAGGGTGTTACAAAAAGGTACGACCAAACTCTCAGGAAACATTCCTCACACACAAATAAAGAAAAGATGTTATGTGGACATGTGTCCGGAAACGCTTAATTTCCATGTCAGAGCTCAATTTAGTTTCGTCAGTATGTACTGCACTTCCTCGATTCACTGCCATAATTTCATGCGGGATACTCTACCTGCGCTGCTAGAACATGTGCTTTTACAAGTACTACACAACATGTGGTTCATGCACAATGGAGCTCCTGCACATTTCAGTCGAAATGTTCGTACGCTTCTCAACAACAGATTCGGTGACCGATGGATTGGTAGAGGCGGACCAATTCCATGGCCTCCACGCTCTCCTGACCTCAACCCTCTTGACTTTAATTTATGGGGGCATTTGAAAGCTCTTGTCTACGCAACCCCAGTACCAAATGTAGAGACTCTTCGTGCTCCTATTGTGGACGGCTGTGATACAATACGCCATTCTCCAGGGCTGCATCAGCGCATCAGGGATTCCATGTGACGGAGGGTGGATGCATGTATCGTCGCTAACGGAGGACATTTTGAACATTTCCTGTAACAAAGTGTTTGAAGTCACGCTGGTACGCTCTGGTGCTGTGTGTTTCCATTCCATAATGTGATTTGAAGAGAAGTAATAAAATGAGCTCTAGCATGGAAAGTAAGCTTTTCCGGACACATGTTCTCATAACATATTTTCTTTCTTTACGTGTGAGGAATGTTTCCTGAAAGTTTGGCCGTACCTTTTTGTAACACCCTGTAGTGCACTTAAATATAAGGTAATATATAAATGAATTAATGTACCTACCTTCATTTTTCCATTATCATAACACCTCTCAGGTTCCTCTCCGTTTGAACTAAAGTGATTAACGAGTGTTCTTTATTAAAAGCGTATTAAAATTAATATGGCAATAGGGGGTGCTAACTTTAATATTGTGTCTTGAAAAGATCTTAGAAATATCTCAACTTTGTGTTTCAGTGCAGTAGAAGACCAGAACTGCAACTGTTGAGAGCTATATGTTCATGCTTGCTAAGTGTTCGTTTCACTGATGTAATGAAAGTGTGTTTAGTTTGCTCTGGTACAGTGGTCAAGATTAAGCCCCATCCCCCCCCCCTCCCACCAATGAAAGTAGTTCAAATGCACAAAAATACTTACTTATAGAAAGTTTCAATTACTCTTGCTATTCAAGTCAAATTCTGTACAATATTGCGTTCCTCATGTGTATTAAAAGTGCATATTAATGTCGTAACAGGATCCACAGTTTGTCTAGTGTGCTCATGCTACATAACGATTAATAGAAAGACAACTATCTATGAAAACAGTAACTCCTTTATTCAAAAGACAGTGAGAAGTAATATGTCAGTCAATTCCATTTAATTTTCATTCTAAGTAGAAAGGTGTTTAGTAGTAAAAGACGTAATCCAAAACAGTAACTAAATTTGCTGTGAACCATATCCATATTTCATATCAGATAGGAATATGTTTGAAAAGTAGTACTAAAACTATGTCCAATTTACGATTCTACAGTGCATATTAATAATAGCGTTATTGAGACCACTCAGTTTGACCAAGTCCTCAAGGTAATAGTGTGTTTTGTTATCTGTTAAATTTATGCAAATATTTTGTTCTGATCTGTTAACTCCAACCTCAACGTGAACATATTGTATTCAGATGTCAGAGTTCACTGCACTCGCGTGTGGCAAAGTATAGGTTATGTTTGTCCGTTAAAGTTACTCGTACCTATTTTCTTGAACAAGAATGTCAATCATTCTCTTACCTAATTAGGCTGGCGACCGTTTACTTTATTCTTTGAGCAGGGTAGCTAGGTAAAATATTGTTTGTTACTGTTTAAATATTTTCGTAATTGTGACTTTCACTTCCGATAAGCCACTTCCGTTAGGTACAACACGGTTAACATAACGATATTCCTCTCAGAGGGTAAGACTGCTCTGGTGCTTTATACTATAATTGCTTTAATGAGATAGTTTTATTTCACGACCCGACTCCAACATTAAGGTTATGGTATAGCAATAGCACACAGTAGTGTTATAACTTGAAAATCAAACGGAAATTAAATCAGACGACACAGCTCCCATTCCGTTCCCCGAATCTCAAGAATATTAGTACATGCAGCAAACATTAAAAAAGGTTGCCTCACATAACAGTTCGCTACATAGGAAAGTTAACCGTTTACATCAGGAAGTAGACACTATCAGAAAATGTTCTCCACGTAATCAGTTTCAAACTAACTTGCCACAGCAACAGTCACCTACTTTTCAGCCTCACATTAGTATGAGCATACTACAAAGAGTGCGTGACTTTCATACAACCTAGTCATCTCACAATCAGTTCTTTTACGCCGCTGAACCCTTTCAAAATCTACAACGCGAGGGATTCGACAATAAACATTTCCTATGTGTAAAGAAATTAAAGGTATTCAGAAATAACCGCACGGATGTGCATCCCCTTGATTGGGTGCAGCAATTTTCATTTTCACTGCCACCAAACTGGCTAGTGACACACAAGCTCGAATATATCTGTTGGTTTTTAGAGGGAGAAAATTCGATGCGTATGAGACCCAATGCGAGACGTCACTCCGTCAAAGAGTTTCAAAATACTTTTCTATCTACATATTGGTCGGAAGCGACTCAGCGACGCATTAAAGACCAGCCAATTAGTTTACCCAATTCTGAACACTCCAGTTTTCCAACTGTCACCCAGTTTTTTGAATATATGGTTCAACGAAACCGGTACCTGACTGAACCGTATGGTCAATCTACGCTCATACAATTATGCATCTCAAAACCTCCGCGCCCATTAAGAGTTTCCCGTCTCACCGGACAGCAAAAGGAAAGCATTTCAGCTTTCAGGGACTTATTACAAATATTTGAAACTCAGCTATCGGACTACCTATTTGTCAATAAATACTTTAATAACAGCAATCAAGGTAACAACTAATTCGGTTACAACAAGCAATCCCGCCCATTCCACAGCAAGAGAAATAAAATATTTGGTTCCGATAGCGATTTTCATGAACATTTTAATAAGAGACAACATTTTGACAACCAGTATATTCAGCAGCACCAAGTATATCAGAATTTTGACGACAACAAGCGCATTTTCCAACCGTAATTCTTGCCGCAGCCACAGCAGCCCGGAAATATCCAACAACAATGCGGTCGACAATCACAACCGAAGCTCGATGTGCCATCGTCCAGCTTTGTCACTACAGCCCAGTCGAGTAATTTTACGCAACCGCAAGGGAATAACTTCTCCCACAAAAACGAATGGTCGCAGTCACATCGAAACTATGAACAGCAAAGACATTTTCACAAGCATGAAGGGAATACTCTACAATTTAAGTGTCATTTTGGCAACAACAACTTTCATCACAATCAGCTTCAGCAGTCTCAGTTCGTTCTTAATGAACGTAATGTTAGTTTCCATCCACCGCCGCATTCTGCTTCACGTTCAATGGTAAGGAAAAAATGAAAAATGTGTACATTTTTTTACTCTTCGCCCCACAGTCCGTTAAAAATTAATGCCGACCGTGCGGTTCTAGGCGCTACAGTCTGGAACCTAGAGACCACTACGGTCGCAGGTTCGAATCCTGCCTCGGGCATGGATGTGTGTGATGTCCTTAGGTTAGTTAGGTTTAAGTAGTTCTAAATTCTAGGGGACTGATGACCTCAGAAGATGACCCCCATAGTGCTCAGAGCCATTTGAGCCATTTTTTTAAATTAATACGATAGTACCTTTGGCCTGTATATTACACGATCAGCTTTGAATGAGGAGTTAAAAAGTAGATAACATCATGCAACAAAATCCACCAAGACAGTGTTTCTAATTACTTGAACATGTGAATGCTGTAAAAATGAAACAAGTTTGTATACATAAATAAATATAAAATATATGTTAGTAGTGATGCCTCATTCGGCCAGTCACCTGTAAAAGATAAATAGTAATGTTTACTTGCTGTATAAGCTGAACACGTACAGCTTCAAAATTAATTGCATCTGCCTTAATTCATTTGTTCAAGTCTCCCAGCATGTAGTGGAGTGTATGTCCGGTGAATAACAAAACAAGAAAGACGTGTATATATGCGTAAGTCTTTGTGTGTGACAATAATATGCATAAGGAGCTAGCGAACAGTGGCTAAATCGATCGCCGCAGGCGAAAATGCCAATGAATGCACTCGTATTGTCGACAGGTTGTTGTAATCATAGCCGGCCGCGGTGGTCTCGCAGTTCTAGGCGCGCAGTCCGGAACCGTGCGACTGCTACGGTCGCAGGTTCGAATCCTGCCTCGGGGATGGATGTGTGTGATGTCCTTAGGTTAGTTAGGTTTAAGTAGTTCTAAGTTCTAGGGAACTGATGACCACAGCTGTTAAGTCCCATAGTGCTCACAGCCATTTGAACCATTTGTTGTCATCATAGAGTTCACAGCTCGTTTGGGCGTGGCGAGGTATGGGGAACGCGACGTTCCTTCCCTTTGAAGATTAACCTCACATAAAATGTCACGCTCCGCTGGTCTCTGCTCTCCTGTGAGGTCATTTGCCTCTGTCAGCTACCACCTAATCTGAAATATTCGGAGACTCCTAGAAGTACAATATTTCTTCTTTCCCCCTGTTTACAAACTCCCGACTCAATTCCAACTTTTTAATCTTTCCTCAAAGTGGAACCTTGGCAAAAGGTGATTGAGTCACAAATTTTTAAAGTGCATTCCATTCAAACTCAAACATGCACTCTACTGTATAGTCCAAGCGTAAAAGGGTGAGCAATAGCCTTGTTCAAAAAGGCAAAAAGAATAAATAATAGACCCTTTTCCTCACTCTCAAAAGAAACATCTAAACATACGCTTCTTGCTCCCATCCTCATTTCAGTCCTCACGATGGACAATCATGAGTTGGGATTTCTACGTGGTTGCTTCGCAAAGACGACGAAATGTATTCATTGTGTTCATGAAATAATTTGTTAGGGTGATAGCAAGAGGAACTGTATTGACATTTCTCTATATGAATACCTCCTGAGATCTTTCAGTGTTATAATGGGTTTTGCTGGCACCTTATAAGAAATATTAAGGAAAAGGGTGGCTATTTTCCTGGAGCGATCATTCGCAGCCGGTGGAAAACCGAAAATCCTGTCACAATGTTCATATTAAAAAGCACTCTCTCATCAACAAATTATGACACTGTACTGACTTATTATTTTTTGCTATTCTGATTAAATTTCGAAGCTGTATAAGTCTAACATTGCTATAGAGAAACACACAGCTAGCGCTTTCTGGAGTATGATTCTTAATTTTCTCATCCCTGAAGTTAACCAGAGATAACCAATTCAAGAAGACTGGGTGGACTGGACGCTCTGAATATGTTGCTGTTTAAACCCACTGTTAGGCTATAGGTTCACAGAATTACTCGGCCGATAGGTAGCCTGGTTCCACTGTCCACATGTGGGCATGCGCCTGAGGTTCCGACGTATCTGCCCTTCCTGCTGGCTAATGCAAACACGCCAAACAAAGATTTTGCCGTTTCCAGTGTGGGAAAATTTGTGAAACTTACAAAACGGATGTTGTCAACCATTCAGATGAGTACGTGGCATAAGCGCTATGACATGAATGTCTGAGCCAATAAGTGACGATACAGAAAATGCAGTGTACCAACGTCTAGTTAGTTATTAGAATCATGTTAATACCTTCAGCTGCCGGTGGGCGTAGATATATATCAACGGGGACAGGTGAAAATGTTAGCCCCGACCGGGACTCCAACCCGTGATCTCCTGCTTACATGGCAGATGCTCTATCTATCTGAGCCACCGAGGCTACATGGGATGGCGCGACTGCAGCGACTATCTCGTGCACACCTCCCGCAAGACCCACATTCTCACCTTGTATGTCCACACACTACATACGTAGCGTCCCACCCCAACATACTCATTACTCGTGGAAGACATTATTTCCATGTCCCGTAAGAGTTCGGAGAATACGTGTGCATCTGCGCAGAAGAAGAAGGTCATGGCCGGTATTGCCAGAACTATATACGTAGATGGATATGGTGTCTGTTCTTTCGGACATGTCCAAAAGAATGGTCCAAATCGCTCTGAGTACTATGGGACTTAACATCTGAGGTCATCAGTCCTATAGAATTTAGAACTACTTAAACCTAACTAACCTAAGGACATCACATACATCCATGCTCGAAGCAGGATTCGAACCTGCGACCGTAGCGATTGCGCGGTTCCAGACTGAAGCACCTAGAACCGCTCGGCCACACCGGCATTACTCAAACTTATATCGTCAGAAAAAGGAAACCTTCTGAGACGCGACGAGACTCGGAAGTCTTTATAGGTAAATGAGATTTTCCAAAACGATATAAATTATTTCTTCCTCTTACGTCATTAAACATGTGTTACTCTCAAGCAGGTAAATATATATTTTTAGGATCGTCGAGAATCTACTGAAACTCGATGCACGAATACATTTTAATCATTATGGCAGGCAGGGATCTATGCATGTTTCCACCAAATAGTCTATATCTACGCATTCGTTGTTAGTACACCTACCGTTTCATTCTAGGACCTGCTGCCATCAAGCCCTAGATCAGAAGCGTCCCCTGTTATCTTCGAATCGCTGTACGGAACAACTAGCAGCTAAATCAATTCGATGCTCTACAACAATGAAAAAGTTTGTGCGTGTCTGCATTACGTTCTGACTTTCAGACGACGTATTTATGAAAGGAACAAGGTATGCAACAATGAGAGAATTTAGGAATCCATTCATTACGTCATCAGGAGTGATGCTGAAACAGTGCTGGCCGCAAATTTAACGCCACCTAACGTAGCAAACTGCTCTAACAGCGATACGTCGATAGATATTCCCACATGAGTATATGGATATACACTCCTGGAAATGGAAAAAAGAACACATTGACACCGGTGTGTCAGGCCCACCATACTTGCTCCGGACACTGCGAGAGGGCTGTACAAGCAAATATCACACGCACGGCACAGCGGACACACCAGGAACCGCGGTGTTGGCCGTCGAATGGCGCTAGCTGCGCAGCATTTGTGCACCGCCGCCGTCAGTGTCAGCCAGTTTGCCGTGGCATACGGAGCTCCATCGCAGTCTTTAACACTGGTAGCATGCCGCGACAGCGTGGACGTGAACTGTATGTGCAGTTGACGGACTTTGAGCGAGGGCGTATAGTGGGCATGCGGGAGGCCGGGTGGACGTACCGCCGAATTGCTCAACACGTGGGGCGTGAGGTCTCCACAGTACATCGATGTTGTTGCCAGTGGTCGGCGGAAGGTGCACGCGCTCGTCGACCTGGGACCGGACCGCAGCGACGCACAGATGCACGCCAAGACCGTAGGATCCTACGCAGTGCTGTAGGGGACCGCACCGCCACTTCCCAGCAAATTAGGGACACTGTTGCTCCTGGGGTATCGGCGAGGACCATTCGCAACCGTCTCCATGAAGCTGGGTTACGGTCCCGCACACCGTTAGGCCGTCTTCCGCTCACGCCCCAACATCGTGCAGCCCGCCTCCAGTGGTGTCGCGACAGGCGTGAATGGAGGGACGAATGGAGACGTGTCGTCTTCAGCGATGAGAGTCGCTTCTGCCTTGGTGCCAATGATGGTCGTATGCGTGTTTGGCGCCGTGCAGGTGAGCGCCACAATCAGGACTGCATACGACCGAGGCACAAAGGGCCAACACCCGGCATCATGGTGTGGGGAGCGATCTCCTACACTGGCCGTACACCACTGGTGATCGTCGAGGGGACACTGAATAGTGAACGGTACATCCAAACCGTCATCGAACCCATCGTTCTACCATTCCTAGACCGGCAAGGGAACTTGCTGTTCCAACAGGACAATGCACGTCCGCATGTATCCCGTGCCACCCAACGTGCTCTAGAAGGTGTAAGTCAACTACCCTGGCCAGCAAGATCTCCGGATCTGTCCCCCATTGAGCATGTTTGGGACTGGATGAAGCGTCGTCTCACGCGGTCTGCACGTCCAGCACGAACGCTGGTCCAACTGAGGCGCCAGGTGGAAATGGCATGGCAAGCCGTTCCACAGGACTACATCCAGCATCTCTACGATCGTCTCCATGGGAGAATAGCAGCCTGCATTGCTGCGAAAGGTGGATATACACTGTGCTAGTGCCGACATTGTGCATGCTCTGTTGCCTGTGTCTATGTGCCTGTGGGTCTGTCAGTGTGATCATGTGATGTATCTGACCCCAGGAATGTGTCAATAAAGTTTCCCCTTCCTGGGACAATAAATTCACGGTGTTCTTATTTCAATTTCCAGGAGTGTATTTGTACTATCTGCGCCTTTTGAGGTACGAGGAAGTTAATTCGGAGGAGACTAAACCAAAAACAGCGTCCTGCTTCACACCATGCCACCACTCACGGTAGTAACCCTGCTGCTCCTAGTATTATGTTTTTTTTTCTCTGTCTGGAGTGTACTGCAAATAGAAACGATCGTACATCCAATGTGTGGTGTCACCGCCAGACACCACACTTGCTAGGTGGTAGCCTTTAAATCGGCCGCGGTCCGTTAGTATACGTCGGACCCGCGTGTCGCCACTATCAGTGATTGCAGACCGAGCTCCGCCACACGGCAAGTCTAGAGAGACTTCCTAGCACCCGCCCCAGTTGTACAACCGACTTTGCTAGAGATGGTTCACTGACAAAATACGCTCTCATTTGCCGAGACGATAGATAGCATAGCCTTCAGCTACGTAAATTGCTACGACCTAGCAAGGCGCCATTACCAGTTACTATTGATACTGAGTCATGTACAGGCAAGAGCGACGCTCATCATTAATGGATTAAAGTTACGTATTCCACCAGCTACGTCCGTTTTTCTAAAGTCTACTTTTCTTGTCCTGTTCCAGACATCACGCCAGCCTGCGTGAGCTAAAACACGTGCCTTTCGGCTTCCTCTTATACCCGATGTTTGCTTTCCTGCCAACCCACAACACAATGCTCTGTACTTTTATGAACAAATAATCCTGAATTTCTGTGCAGTAAACATTCTATGTAGACGTTTCTCTTCCTTCTGTTGATGTATAGATAAAAGTAAATGTTTAATAAACAGTAAACCCGTTAAGTCAGTTGACATTGGGGGAGTTATGTAAGGAACTGTGACGCTGATCGTAGAAGAAGTATTTCACTACGTGAGCGGGAAACAAGATGATGGTGACGAATGAAGAAGGATATAAAATGTATAGTGGCAATAGCAACAAGAGGTTTTCTGAAAAAGGAATACATGCTAACTTCAAATATGAATTTCAGTGTTACAAAGTCTTTGCTGAAAGTATTTGTCAGCCTTCCAGCCGTTATTTAGTGGTGTAGGTTGCTGTCAGTACACATAAACGTTAGACATAGCTATTTTTCCCCATGATCCATCTAATAGGAATGGGAGTACACACTATAAGTTTCCTACTGTTGTAGCCACGTAGCACACAGTGTATCTGCAATGTGGAAAGCACACCGTCTCGTGGTAGATTAAGTGTAGCATTCCGGCTAAGAATTCACTTTCTTCTTGACACTAGAGTAGGGAAGACTTTACAACGTCGTAGGCTTTGTTTGGCAATGAGAATGTGTTTTCTGCGGCAGTACCTTGACCAAATTGTTGGAAAGTGCTCACTTGCCAAAACTCGAAATCAATTCTAGTTTGACTACAAACACTGTACCTTATCAGTTTCTTCCATGGCCTTTTTCATTGAGCCACTAACAGTGACAAGTAAATAACGGATCTTAACCTTCTCTGTCATATATCTCCTGGCACCATCGAAGGAGTTAGCGTAGTCGACTGCTCGAGACTACTACGTTTAGTCAGCAAGAGAAGGGTAAGACTCTGAACAAATTGCTAGCATCTGTCAGTCACACGAATCTGGATTTTGTTCGTCATCTCAGTATCAAACCAGACTGGGAAAATTATGGAAGTAATGAACAACCTTTTTCGCATGCATTGTCTATGATAAATCTGGAGTTGAAAAACGAATGAAGGTGAACAACTGCACATTTTCGTACTTCTTCTGGTTTTTTTTTCTGCTTCAGTCGCCATATGTTAAATTTTTCCCTCTGAGTCTGCAATTTGATTTATTACTCCGTGTCATCGACGTAGTGGCCTACCCTCCATAATATCTCCACATTTTGGCGATACTCCTGATAATCTGGATGCGAATGACACACGAAGGGAGTAATACAGTCCGTTTAAGGTGAAGAGTGTGTAGTATGTTACTAGTTCTTGACATTTTGAACAAAGTCGTTTAGAACACTCTTAGTTTTGTTAAAATAGGATGTCGCCGCAAGCCCAACAGTTTGATTGGGATATGCAGGGTGTCCCAGCTATCTTGTCCACCCAAAACATTCTAAAACGAAAGCATATGTGTTTTTAACACAAGCTTATGTTTTTTTAAATGGACCTCCTATATTTTTTCTTCAGCAATCCATAGCATGACAAAGCACATACACAACGACGTTGATTGCATCGCAATATTCCCATTACCTCCCGAGATATTGAGACGCGAAGTTGACGCTTGAAACACCCGACATGCGCTGCTAGCGCACGTCCTGATGCTCAGGCGTGAACCCCATGCTGCCCGTAATCGCGATGTGATTGACATGTGTAATCACACCTCCATACTTATCAAGAGGTCCGAAACGAATAATACGGTCTGCTGCCATCTACACTTATAAGCACATAATGGTTTCCCTCTTGCACGTTTTACGTATCTACGTTTCACTAAAACCATCAACATGAATTTTACTATTACGAGTGAATGATGAACTGTCGCTTGCGCTAGATCTACAGTAAAGTAAAGTTTTAACGTTGATCGGCATTACCTTTTAGTAACGGATGAACGATAAGCGAAGTTAACTTGTGACTAACGTTGAGGTACACAGATATGTTACAGAACCGTATCTCCCCTAGCCTGTGGGATAAACACCTGCTGGAATTTACATCGTTAATGCAGGATGGCAGCAGCGTATAGCAGGAGTCACCTGCGCTTTTTTCCAGTCGCTTGTAACTTCTTACTGAGCGAGAGATACGCCATCAATGTTAGCTAAGTAAAAGGACAAAGCAGCAGGTACCCTTTGTAATATAAAATTGGGATTCCATCAGGACCTGGTGACTTAATTGCTTTTAGTTCTTTTAGTTGTTTCTCTACACCAGCGATGCTTATTACTATGTCCTCCATAATGGAGTATGTGCTATGGTCAAATAACAGTAGGTTTGTACCATTCTCCTGCGTAAACGATATCTTAAATGCGAAATATAAAACATCGGCTCTACTTTTTCAGTCTTCTACTGCCACTCCAGACTGGTCAAGCCTTAAGTATCCAACTTTTAACGTACACGGAAATTTCTGTTAACTTTTGCCTGTTTTCAATTGAGTGTTCTCTCTTCAACCGAGAGTGCAACAGCTTTTGTATTCTCAGAATGTTTCGAAATTTGTTGGTAAGCCACGATAGGATCTTTCCGTCTTTAATCTAGTTACACGGCAAATAATACTCCAGAGTGCGATTTGCAATCAGTTTAAACTTTCCACGTAATTCTTCTTCGTCCATTGTACTAGAACTAAATTATATCAATTAATTGTCTTCCTGAGATGCTAATAACTGTCTACGTTCCCTTTCTAGTTGAAATACTCTCCAAACGTTCTTGACTGATTTAATAAATGTACTAACCAAAATGGCAATGATGACATCATGGTCATTCATCCCTTTCTCTGTAATGACACTGTAGAGAAAGTCGGGCCTGTTTGTAGTTACTAGTTCTAAAATAGCTGCTAAAGACAGTTTTCTGGAAAGGTATTCAAAAGAACTTCACAATACTGTCTGTCTGTACCCGCTGCAGTGATTCCATGGACATCCCTGCGGTAGGCTGTATACCCACCAACTGGTACTACATGATCTGGGTATTTCGCACTACTGATCGTAAACTTTATCGCAATGATTCAAAAATGGTTCAAATGGCTCTGAGCACTATGGGACTCAACTGCTGTGGTCATAAGTCCCCTAGAACTTAGAACTACTTAAACCTAACTAACCTAAGGACAGCACACAACACCCAGCCATCACGAGGCAGAGAAAATCCCTGACCCCGCCGGGAATCGAACCCGGGAACCCGGGCGTGGGAAGCGAGAACGCTACCGCACGACCACGAGATGCGGGCAATGATTCAAAAACCGTCACGGCGGAATCCCGTGTGTGGTAAAAACATATTACAATTAACTTGATTTCATCTAGAAATGTTGTGGGTGACCAAATAACTTCCCCGTCACCCTCAGATTCAACGTCAGTAGAGACAATATTTTTGCCAGCTGTATTGAATACATCCCTTCCTATGGCGTTTAATATGTCCTTTCGATATACACTCCATGAACTGCTAAATATCTCTGACCTTCTTACTTCGGTTTTCAGCCAGCTCTCACTCCCGACAGTGAGAAGTTTCCTTGAGGGCAGTAGTTTCCGGAACTTTGTTATAAATACTTCGACAATTCTCTGATAAAATTTGACAGTCGAATTGTCTTTACTCTGAACGCGATCTGGTTTCCGCACCTGCGAGTCACCTTGCAGGTGTTCACCAGAGAATGTCAACATACCGCCTACCCAAAAAAGAAAATACCCTTTCGTACTCCACAAGCACTCTGTTATTCGAGTAGTTACTTCCTTTGTGAACTGCAACCCTGACTTTTCAAGGGGAGTCTTACAATTCCCCACCCGATGACACAGACCCAGAAATTTTTGACCAAGTCCGTCATGGAGTGGATGAAGGCTTTGGTTAAAACCCTCTACATGGCTCCAAAACATAGTACCCTGATCAATTCTGGGATTAATGCTCAATTTTCGAGCATCGTTTGCACCCCGTGCGCAAGGCCGGCAGCCTGGAACACCTCCGTCAGCTGCCTGTATGAAATGGTCTCGGGGACTGGCATCATTGGGTCGACGTGGGCCACAAACTGCAGATGTCTGCAGCCTGCACGCTCAATGGCTAAAGGCAACGCCTCCGTCTCATCGTGGATGGAACCCTCCCTCCCCCCCCCCCCCACCCACCCACCTCCCCACAGCAGACATGCCGAGTGCACATTGGATTTCTTTCTGGCCCTGCACGCTGTGTGTCTATGAGAATCCATAACGCACTTAATGTGGGAGCTCCCGATAAATAGGAAACCCCTCACTCTGTGTGCCCCTAATGCTCTTGATCGCTAACATATTCGAAGCATACAACAAACATCCGGAATCAGAACTCTGCAAAGGATTTTCCTTATATACGTATTCAGTACGCAGCTGTTGACTAATGAAGCACAGGTAGCATAGGTACATTTGCTTCCATTGAATCACGTCAAGGAGGCAACAGTAAAGGAATTCTATTGATGGTGACTATCAGATCTGCTGCCATAACTGTGACTTGTTTTCACTATCTCCACGTAAATAGCAGTTTACCTCAGATATCATCATGTCTCCTTGACTGTGGCTGTATCGGAGATCGAAACCTACAGCAGATTTTTCAACCATAAAATGTTGCAAAATAAGGGATAAGTGAACGCCGACAACAGTTACCAGAGAGTCAGGTAGTTTCCCTGTACACTGAACTATAAACACACATAAAATGGAAGGAAATTAACGTATTAAGGCTTCCAACTCCTTACACGTGCTTGCAATAGACCTATGATTGCGATCAGAGGGTTCGTAATTTCCTCTACTGAATATGCAGCCCCTGCCTGTGATTGGAGTTTACATCACCTGAATAATTTGGTACTCTCTATTAGTAAGGACTGAACGAAAGGGTTACTAAGGCATCTCCTCGAGTGTGAGAAACGTCTAGGAAAGGTCTTAGGTATACAAGCACACTTTGTAGTATTTATTTCCGAATTAAGCTGCTAATAATACGAAATCGCTTTCACAGCTGTGATGATTGAAATCGAGTACCCACTTGTCAATTTCCTACCCTAGCCTTACCCTAAGCATCGATTTCGTCTCCTATTAAGTGAGTTATTCAGTTTTGTCTTCGCAATCACAGCTGATAGATTGAGGACGCAAGTGGATAGTCCTACCCTACCTGAATAATAGTCGACCCCATATTAGATTATATGTTTATCTTTATAAAGGTAAAAAATTATTAAAAAGATTCTCCCAAATCGAACCGGGTAAAAACGCATAGAGATGAGTGGCAAACTGCTAGCCTATAAGAAAAAATGGTTGAAATGGCTCTGAGCGCTTTTGGGACTTAACATCTGAGGTCATCAGTCTCCTAGAACATAGAACTACTTAAACCTAACTAACCTAAGGACAGCACACATATCCATGCCCGAGGCAGGATTCGAACCTGCGTCCGTAGCGGTTACGCGGTTACAGACTCAAGCGTCTAGAACCGCTCGGCCACATCGGCCGGCTGCCTATAAAAGATGTATCTCAGGACCGCTACACAACACTCAAAGAACATTAGTCCTGCAAGTAATCAATGGATACAAAATGAAGAAATAAAGAACCTTGTTGAGGGCGACAAATAGAGACATTAATGAATGCGAATGGCAACGAAACGTCACAGATTACCTCAGAAGTGGCATGGATGAGTTATTTGTTGCGTTGTGATCGCAGGTACGAATTGCCATCTTAATTACACCAAACTAGTAACGACGTCAATATATGGTTCTCTGAATAACCGACAATCTACTGTAGGACCTCTTGGTGCTCATAGCGCTCAGTTGACCGGTCTCAACATAACAGAAAGTTCACAAATAATTTGTGGTTCTAGTTAAATTTCGCAACTGTTTACATGTAACATTGTTGTAGGAAAATAAATACACTGTGGGTTCTGCCCTAAGATGCTTAAATTTCTCTTCCCAGAGGCTGGACAGAGTAGCCGTGTTGCGAGAAGCCTAGGCTTTTGAATACAGGTTTTTTTACAACACCCTGTTAACTGTAGCTACACAGAGTTACTAGCACAAAAGCAGTCGTTCTACTGTACATTTGTGGACATGATCCTTTCAAATTTGAGCACAATGACAGCAGGTCGCCTTAGTATTGCTGGCATGAACCTGATGCAAACACACCGAACTGCCATTTTGCCGTCTCCACTGGGGGAAGATTTATGAAGTCTACATTACGTATATTGTCAGCCACTCAGATAGATAAATGGCTCTGTCGCTTTCACATGAATGTCTGAGCCAGTTGGTGACGACACAGCAAATTCAGTTTATCAGCCTCTGGTTAGTCAACTGACATTCAGCAAGCGAGGTTTGAGAAGTTTTAGCAGGCTTACCTACCTTTTGGGGTATTCAGCAAAATCCTTGCTCCTCACTGTGATGAAAGTCGTGAATCCCCCCTCCAAGTCGACGGTTTTTGGGGATGGGGAGTAGAATAGAGAAGACAAGGGGATGACACGTGTCCACGGGGTCATATCTAGAGAGATGTGCCCAGTCAGACCTGGGGTACTTCGCTGATTGTTCATTGTCACTTTAACAATTAGCACTGCCTTTGCTCTGAGCAGCTCAGAATTTGTCAATTATGTTCCCATAGTTGAGTAGCTTCTGGAGTCATTTTACTTATTTCGATCATCGATTCGTTCTTTAACTTACGTTTCCGAGATTTTCTAAAGCCCATCGCGATTCAGTTGCTGTCTTGCATGTCGTTTAGGGTACCTCCCGGCCATTAACAGTACATATAGTTCCAATTGTGCTTCACTAAGGCAGTCATTAATTGTACTTTTGCGTACAGGAACGTATATTTCATTGTGAAATTATATTTTTAAGAAACATTTTCAGATATACTTTCGAGGTAATTAATATTTTAGTTGGAGATTCAGGTAAGCAGTCCGCTTTGTCACAATCAAGCAAATTGGTATTCATAGTTTGCCACAAATAACTAACTGTAACTGATTAAAATAAAGCTTAGGATTGTGTTCTCTTCCGTCCTCCAATAGTCCTGGTCAGGTGACTCCAGTTAAGGTAAAATATGTCTGATTTCTTCTGTATAGCTAAATTATGCTCTCACTGTCGTAGCATTCCATTGTAATACAGGTACCCCAATGTGTTAAATTTAATATGTGACATAGGAAATTTACTTCATACGTATAATTAATTATTAATGAGAATTGCTCTCATTAGTATTGACCACAGTATTGACAGCATAAAGTTTTTCAATTACTGCAACTACCAATTTGTTCATTTAATGTTATAAAAGGTATTGTAGAGCGTCGAAAGATTAGTGCGATTAAGTTAGTAGTTAACGTAAGCGGTTTACAGTAATAAGGATGCTGAGGGAAAAGCTTCGACTAACACCAGTGCAGCTATCGACCCACAAGCGGAAGCACGCATGACCGTCTGGGGCCACCTTCGTCACCACCGAGAATACTACAAGTGGAAGTCAGCTTCGTCCAGAGGGCTTGAAAGATTACGGTCTAACCTCCTTGCCTAAGGGCGCCAGATGAAAGTTGATGTCGTCAAGCCCAGAATGAAAATTGCGCAACGAATAACTGGGGAGGGGAGCTTGAGAGCGCTATCTACGCTTTCTGTATGATACTAGGCAAGGGGCTGGAGGGCTCACACGTTGATGTGTGGGTCCCTGCATTATATATCTTTTATTTTAAATGAATTCCCTTAACTTGACTTCTTTGTGATTTTTAAGGTATGTTAAAGATTGATGAAAATTGATTACCTATTTATTTTAAACATTATCACTCGACTTTACAGCGATTGCAGCAATTGTTTCAGTTTACAGATATTACAATTTTGCAACTTATAGCTTTGGTATATTATATACTAATCTGCACGGACATTTCTACAGGCAAGACGGAATTGCGTTGGCCAAATGTATACCACCAAAGTCTCCCAATATTACCCATGGGACATCCACTATGTGAGGTGGATTACGGGCAAACTTGGGACCAGATACATTAACAAAGGGGGTTAAATTTCCGAAATTAAACGAGAACTTTCATTTCCTTACACAATCCTAAGCTGGAAATAAAAGAATTGGCACAAATATTCAAATATCTCTCTTCCATGCGTGAACCTTGAGACAGACGCACTGAGGGCACGTCTGCTCACTTACCCGCCTTCCGTAACACTCCCCGACTATGGCGGGCACCCAGATGTCTTCCTGGGCCCCGGTGGACGGGATGGTCGAACCACTTTGCCGTGAGCAACCTCTCCACCCCAAATCTTGTGACACTGGATCGTCTTTGACTTTTACCTGCCTGTGCTGTCTCTCTGATCCCCTACCCAGGGGTGAGGTTGGCACTACTATACTACAGAACTACTTCCCAACTGAGATTGGGCCACGCTTTACGGAAAGGTGTGAGGAGGATTAGGAAAGTTCATATGCAGAGTCACATTCACGTACAAGAAACGCATAATACACTACACATATTAATAAGTATTATGAAGCCTCACACATTTCTTTCCACCCATCCAAATGGGTTCAGTTGCAACCGCGGCCGGCCGCGTCGTGCAATAAAATTGGCGGTGGAGCCTCCTGTGTTGGTATTTTCCCGTGTGAGCAAGCAGCGAAACCTGCTGCTTATAGAGCGGAAACTACTGTATCGTTTCATCACCACATGTGTGGATGGAAAGAAATGATCAGGAATGTTCTTCTCATGGGCGGGCAATTCTGGTTAATTTCTTTTACCAATGTTATGTTCTATGCTTACGTAAAAACAAAAGTAGAAACAAACGAAAACAATCGTTTGTGCTACAGAAAAGATAAAAAAAATCTGCAACGTCGTGCTCTCCGGCAAGAACGAATATTCCCGCTACGACCGGATCAAACATGCGGCCACTTGGCGTAAGGCGATGGCATCTAAAGGACATTGCAATTTAATAACATATGAAATGTCTAAATTTACATCCTAGGCATACAAGTGTTGACCATTCAAAATCATTCATCTCGTGATGAAAATTTAAGTTAAAATGAACCACAGAAATGTCATTTGTAAAATCAAATGGTGCTGACATACACCTAAAAATCTAAGTGAAAACTGCAAAATCAACAACTCATTAATAAGTTATGTGAGAGTGACACACATGTCTAAAACTTAACTGATATAAACTAACAAATGCAACGATGCTAAAATCACTAATACAAGCGCAGCAAAATGTGAGGCTACTCAGCATACAACATAATAAGTGAATAACATTGGAAATTTCTAAATTAACATCGTAGGCAAACAAGTGATGACCATTTAAAATCATTCATCTTTTAATAAAAATTACGTTAAAATGAACCAAAGAAATGTCATTTGCAAAATCAAATGGTGCTGACATACACCTAAAAATCTAAGTGAAAAATGCAAAATCAACAAATCATTGTAATGATAATAAAACAATTAAGTAATGAATGCAATTGAGATTGGTCATTCAAAAACCATTAATGTAGTAATGATAACGTCGTAATCTGTCACTAAACATGTGGTTGAGTAGTGGAATTAGCCAAGAAAGCTGTGCACCTTTGTCCTTGATTGGAGGAGTAGAAGTGTCTGTTTCACATAACTTATATTGGCATTTCCTGAATTGGGCTTAAATGAAGTGTTGACAGGTTAACTCAACCGCTAAAATGCAGAATCCACAGAGAGCAATGTAACTGACAAAAAAGATTTATTATTTCACTCGTCAACACATAAATAACCACATATACAAAACAATACACTAGTACACAAACACACATAGAAATGAACTCGTTGACACCCTCTTATTCTGCAGTTTTGTCACATGGTAGTTTCACTGGGTATTTCTTTGGGTGCTGGGGTGGACGTCTCTTCTAAAGGCGACCTGAAGGGTAGGCTACTAGGGAACCACAACACTGAAATGGGGAGCTGGCGGCGGCGTTGAGTGTAACGTCCGTTGTCTCGTCCAGGTTGTTTTCTCTATACAGGAGCCCACAACGTTGCCTCTCGCCCGGTCCCATCTCCTGCGCCCATACGGTGGGCGAAATTTGCTGGACATCGCTGTTCGTCGGCCTTCTCTCGTTATCGACAAACCAGCATGACAGTTGTTGTCTGCATATTGTGCAGGGATGCGTCTCACAACACACGAACCCTTCTTCGCCGCATCGTCTCGTGACTGCTGTCAGCCGGTGCGTGTGATATTGGCGACACGCCCCCTTCTGCCGGTACGCATCAGTGGTGTCACGCCCCCTTCTTCTGGTGCTGCGTGCCAGTGGTGGGACGCGCGCCCTTCTGCGTCACATCATCTCGTGGGCGCTGCCAGCTGGTACGTGTGGAATTGGCAAGACATGCCCCTTTGTGCTGGTGTGCGGCAACAGCGAGACACGCCTCCGTCTTCTGGTGATGCATGCCAGTGGTGAGACGCGCGCCCTTCTGCGTCGCATCATCTCGTGGTCGGTGCCAGCTGGTGCATGTGGTATTGGCGAGACACGCCTCTTTCCGCTGGTGCTCGTCAGTGGCGAGACACGCCCCCTTCTCCTGGTGGTGCATACCAATGGTGAGGCACGCGCCCTTTTGTGTCGCATCATCTCGTGGTCGCTGTCAGTTGATGCGTGTGGTATTGGCGAGACACGCCCCCTTGTTCAGGTACTTCAGGGAAATGGTGAGGTGCTACAGTCTGGAACCGCGCGACCACTACGGTCACAGGTGCGAATCCTGCCTCGGGGATGGAGTGTGTGATGTCCTTAGGTAAGTTAGGTTTAAGTAATTCTATGTTCTAGGGGACTGATGGCCTCAGTAGTTAAGTCCCATAGTGCTCAGAGCCATTTTTTTAACCAATGGTGAGGCACTCTCCCTTCTGCGTCCGGCCGTGTCTAATGTTGGTACGGCGCACGTATGTTTTTCATGTACCGTCAGACAGCAAGCGGACGCCCTATTTACTGCGCGTCCCCAATTTGGCGTAGGTGCGCAGCATTGTTTGTTGCTGGGCGGCGTTGAGTGTCTGGGCAGTGGGTGTTGCCTTACTGCAGCGGCCGTCTGGGCGAGAGCCGTGTTGGGTTCGATGACCTAGCTCGGCATGCGTCACGCATTCCCTTTCGCTCGTCAGTGACTGGCGGGCGGAGGGATGCGCCGCCTCTCAGCTGGCTGCTGCGGGGTTGTGTCGTGGTGCCGCCGTTGCCGCTCTTTGGGTAGAGACCGGTTCCCACACGTGCCCTTAGCGCTAGGATTTCACCCGGAACAAGTCCCGCCCATTCATCCCCCTCCACGCCTATCCAAAGTAGAAGGCCCTCCCCTAAACAGCCGCCAGTTCAGCAAACTGGAAGTTACATCAAAGTTGTTATCGTCACAGTCCAACACATGTTACACTGTGATGAAATTTAGTAATGATAAGAAATTTAAGTCTTTCTGGATAGTAATATAATACGAATGTGTATTATTAAAGAAATAAAAATATTTATAGAGGATTGAAAGCATCGCCAGCAGTAGAAAACAAAAAATAACGTGATGTTATTGAAAGGCCATACGGACAAATTTTCATTAACTAATTCACTTATTATAGTACGTTTATTTGAGAGAAACAGCAGAGCAAACATACAATGCGAAAACAATGGTTTTGAATCTCTCATGTCGGTAGTAAAGCCGCGGATGCAGTCGACTAACTCTGTTGTCTAAAATCAACGTTATACAGAAATAAGTGAAAGTCGTTTTGTTTATGTAGACCCTCATAGTAGCTCACGAAAATTAAAGAATATAAGAATGCCATGAAGTAGAACTGCCTAATGAAAGCAGTAAAATATTTGCTTATATGACATATTTCGTTAGTATTTGCAGGGGTAATGGGTGAATTTTAACTTTTAAATTCTTCCAATGCCATACTTGCGCATTATAAACGAGGTTATAAAGAATTGTGGCGGTTCTGTGTAATTAGTGTCCTATATGCTGTTGCAAACGTCTCAGGACAATAATCTGTCGTTATTCTTTGTTCTGTCTATTTTTAACCAAAAGATAAATTAATTTCATGTCATTCAAACCATTTTTAAAAATAATAATGATGATGTGTATGTTTGTCACAGAGCAGTTAAGAAGGAAATAAATGCTGCAGTGTTTCACGGCTGTAAAACGTCCTTCATGCTGTGCCAGCGCTTCTTCCACCCCTAAAACTTTTCAGCAAAACTATTCAGTGAATAACACGCAAAAACAGCCTGGATTGATCTAGCAAGAACAAAGTAATTTTGATGCCCTCTGGAATTATAGTGAACACTGGTGCTTGTTTGGCATATACTGTCTGAGTTCTAAAAACCGTGGTTCCTCTTTCTCTAAGCAAATTATTCTTTGAGGGTAGGTTTTTCCTGTTTTAGCTTTGGGTGCTTTTTCTCACATAGAAGTATGTTTCTTCATAGGCTATTCATCTGAGTACTGAGTTCTCGTATTTAAAGAATTCAGTGCTAAATTGTTTTCTCTTATGTTTGCTGTGGAAGTACCTGACTCAGCTCAGACCAATTGTGCACGTTTTTTGTAACGTGTCTTTTAAGTATGTGGCAAAATTTAGGACCTAGCATGATATTAATTTAACATTCACTCCAAGTGCAGCCAAACGCGGTAAACCACGTGGGTCAACTGAAACCAAGCCCAGGCGCCGAACAAAGACCGGGAAAACCGGGGGTGAATGGGCGGGACTTGTTCCGGGTGAAATCCTGGCGCTAACGATTCCTGGTTCCCACTAGGGCTGCCGCGTGTCAAATCCGCGCTGCAGCGGCGTGGTTGCCATGGAAACGCCTTCAGCGGCGTGGCGCGGCGGGCTCTGCGTCGTGGTTTGCCCATGTCGAACCGCATCAGCTGCCACGTGCCGCGCTCCAGGTCCGCGCCGCCAATCACAGAACGCGCTGAGCATGACGTCAGGTACGAAACCCCGGGCCACACGAATTTTCGCCTAACCGCTGGCGCGGAAAGGCGGCAGCTATGAAATACTTATCATCCGATTCCAAGGAAACTATTCGGTAGAAAATTTTGATTCTTGGCCATGTTACAGCCTGATATCTTCTCTCGATAAAGGACCGAATTTCTTTTCGTTATTCGTCGTGGTTACTTGCTGTATCGCATTTACATAAACCTTTACACGAAATGTTAATGAGTGTGCAGAGGTAAAAACGCATTGCGTGGACTTTGCGTACCGTTCATTTTAGGTAATACATTATTGCGTATGAAATGTAGTCAACATATCGAAATTGTTTTTAAAGCTGCAGATATTGAATGATATGTCGGTGGACGGGCTGTGCGGTGACCGCGCGCGGGTAGCTCGCGACGCGAACGATACTTTCTCCTGCTTATCGTATACCATGTGGTTGTATCAACCGCAAATTTCGTAAACGGTTCAAGAAATCGAAACGTGTTCTTTTGCAAACGATAACTTGTAAATAGTCCTGTATTTCGTCGCATGATAAATATCCAAAATCTGTTTATCTACCGAGATATGAAAGTAACTACAGTTTTTAAGAAGGGATAGATGACTTATTTTAACATAAGCACATTTTTATGTTCGCTCTTTTTTCTTCTGTCACTAGCTGTAGACATTATATCGAAAACACTGATTTGAAGTCGTAACTACAGTGTGTTCACCTCATGTCCCTTCCTGTTTGGTTTGTTTATGTACATGTTGCCAACCTAAAGAATTATATGCTGAAAACTAATGTTTATTTATTTCTGTTCTCCTTATATCTGTGTGTGTGGCTAGCCAGTGATAGTTATAGAAAGTGGAAAGTGAATACAATAGTTGTCAGACAGTGGTTGAAAGATTTGATGTTCAGCCGATTTCAGTTTTTGCTCAAATGTTTTGTGGAGGAGTACATGGAAGAGTAAATTCGCTGTGTACATTAATAGATAAAATAGTAGAATAGCATTTCAACAGATGATTATTATCAGAATACTATCACCCAACCCTTTTGCCCTCACTCTTTGACGTCTCATAATATGTCCTGTCAACTTACCCCTCTCGTAGTCAAAGTTGTGCCGTAATGTCCTCTTCCTCCTCTAATTAATTCCGTACCTCTTCTTTAGTTACACGATATTCATGTCTAATCTTCAGCATTCCTATTGATCACAACGTTTTGAAAGCGTCCATTGTCTTCTTGACAGAACTGTTCATCGCCTACGTTTCACTTACATACAAGGCTGCACTCCACACAAATACCTTTGTAAAATAGTACCCAAACATTAGAATTTATATTTGATGTGAACAAATTTTCTTTTTCAGAACGCTTTTCTTGCTATTCACAATCTTTATTTTATATCCTCTCTACTTCTGCCTTCTCAATTACTGCTTCCCTTTCAAGTCATTGAAATCTTAGAAATACAGTTTGGTTTCTGTACAAGTTGTAGATAATCTTGCGGCCCTGAGTTATATCGATGACATCTCCAGAGCTTCAAAGAATGTCTTAATTAAGACTGTCAGAACATTTCTCTAAACATGCAAATGCTATAAACACAGTTTCACAGTTGTTGAGTGTGTCTACTTAGCTAAGTGGTAGGATCAGTATTGCCTTGACTGTTCAGACATCTCACAGGAATCTAACATTGGGCTTATGTTAGTTTGTACAACCCCTTCCTCTCTCCACTCTACATATTCCTTCCACTTTCTAACCTTCTCTTATTTGCTTAGTTCTGGCTTGCCAAATGAGTTCTTGACAGTTGCTTCTCCTTTGAGCAAAGTTTTCTTTGTTCTTTCTCATTTTCATTCCCCTATGTTTTCCAAGTCCAAGATCGCATTGCAATTTTGGACTTTCTGTCAACGTCATGTTTAGACATTTCTATTTCGCCGGCCGGACTGGCCGAGGGTTCTAGGCGCTATAGTCTGGAGCTGCGTGACCGCTACGGTCGCAGGTTCGAATCCTGCTTCGGGCATGGATGTGTGTGATGTCCTTCGGTTAGTTAGGTTTAAGTAGTTCTGAGTTCTAGGGGACTCATGACCATCACCATCATCATCATCATCATTTAAGACTGATTAAGCCTTTCAGCGTTCAGTCTGGAGCATAGCCCCCCTTATAGAGTTCCTCCATGATCCTCTATTCAGTGCTAACATTGGTGTCTCTTCTGATGTTAAACCTATTACTTCATAATCATTCTTAACCGAATCCAGGTACCTTCTCCTCGGTCTGCCCCGACTCCTCCTACACTCTACTGCTGAATCCATGAGTCTCTTGGGTAACCTTGCTTCTCCCATGCGTGTAATATGACCCCACCATCTAAGCCTGTTCGCCCTAACTGCTACATCTATAGAGTTCATTCCCAGCTTTTCTTTGATTTCCTCATTGTGGACATCCTCCTGCCATTGTTCCCATCTACTTGTACCTGAAATCATCCTAGCTACTTTCATATCCGTAACCTCAACCCTGTTGATAAGGTAACCTGAATCCACCCAGCTTTCGCTCCCATACAACAAAGTTGGTCGAAAGATTGAACGGTGCACAGATAACTTAGTCTTGGTACTGACTTCCTGCTTGCAGAAGAGAGTAGATCGTAGCTAAGCGCTCACTGCATTAGCTTTGCTACACCTCGCTTCCAGTTCTTTCACTATGTTGCCATCCTGTGAGAATATGCATCCTAAGTACTTGAAACCGTCACCTGTTCTCACTTTGTTCCTCCTATTTGGCACTCAATTCGTTTATATTTCTTTCCCACTGACATTACTTTCGTTTTAGAGATGCTAGTCTTCATACCATAGTCCTTACATTTCTGATCTAGCTCTGAAATATTACTTTGCAATCTTTCAATCGAATCTGCCATCACAACTAAGTCATCCGCATATGCAAGACTGCTTATTTTGTGTTCACATATCTTTATCTCACCCAGGCTGTCTATTGTTTTCAACATATGATCCATAAATAATATGAGCAACAGTGGAGACAGGTTGCAGCCTTGTCTTACCCCTGAAACTACTCTGAACCATGAACTCAATTTACCGTCAACTTATGACCTCAGAAGTTAAGTCCCATAGTGCTCAGAGCCATTTGAACCATTTCTATTTCCCATGACCTACTTTATTTGCTGCATTTTCATATTTTTCCCTGTTGTCAGATTTAATATATCACGTTTTATCTAACGATTTCTACTGTACCTTCTTCCCATTCACATACATTCTCTCAAAAATATCCATTCGTATTCTAGCGGATTCCATCCTCTGTTTCAGTCAGTCGTTGCATTACGGTAACTAAGATTATTGATAAACTGTGGGTCTTGACTTATTCAGGTTCCATTTCCTTAATTTGCTACCGTTTACTGTCAGTCTAGTTGTAAACTGCAGCTCGTAACCAATAAATTAGTGTAGGTTTGCGTCTGCACCGGGAAATGTCTTATAATTTAAAATCTGGTTTCGAAAACTTTGTTCCAAACATGTATTATTCGTTCGTGATTCTTGAGCAAGGTGCTGGCGATGATTACATTATGCTCTGTGCGAAATTCTATCAGGTGGCTTCCACTTTCATCTCTTCAAAAATGGTTCAAATGGCTCTGAGCACTGTGGGACTTAACTGCCAAGGTCATGTCCCCTAGAACTTAGAACTACTTAAACCTAACTAACCTATGGACATCACACACATCCATGCCCGAGGCAGGATTCGAACCTGCGACCGTAGTGGTCGCGCGGTTCCAGACTGTAGCGCCTAGAACCGCTCGGGCACCCCGGCTGGCTTCATCCCTTCCCCCAAGCCTTTGTGTTCTTAGTGTTTTCCTTTACCTGCTACCATATCACATTTTAAATTTTTGTCTCGCTTAACTATCTGAATAATATCTTGTCTTACATTGTTTCAATGTGTTAGGAGATAGTGAACAATCATGAACGGTAGTCATGAAATCTGTTTATGGTGAATTGAGAAAACATGAATAATTAAATATGTGAAATAGTACATTGTACAGAAAATGAAAAACTGGTATGTCTTCACCCAACTTCGTCTTTCCTTCATGTAGGTGTAAGATATAATTAATCAAACGCACCGGGCGTTTCAGTGGGTCCCGCCCCGTACCTCAGTGGCTGTCCGTCATTGGCTACCACTAGCGTCTGCCGCTTCCAGAAGGGAACGCCAATTCCGAGAGCCTCCGCGTCAAAGCGGAAAACGCTTGCCAGTGCCGTTGCCGCACGACGCGCTGCCGCGCTCTAGTGGGAACCGGCCGTAACAGCCTGCGCTGCTGCCGCCCCGGCACGCTCGGCGTAAACGCCTGGTGTGAGCTGGGGTGCCGTGGACTCGCGGCGTACTATCTCCGCAGAGAAACTTGTAACATGTTTCCACAAAGATTACATATCTTTTTTATTATTATTATTTATACATTACAATGCCGTCTAGGCAAGACGAAATTATGTGACTATTCTTAGGTTTCTAAAGCTACAACATTGACCCAACATAAATATGAACTAATTTCTAGCCGCCCGGAGTGGCCGTGCGGTTAAAGGCGCTGCAGTCTGGAACCGCAAGACCGCTACGGTCGCAGGTTCGAATCCTGCCTCGGGCATTTATGTTTGTGATGTTCTTAGGTTAGTTAGGTTTAACTAGTTCTAAGTTCTAGGGGACTAATGACCTCAGCAGTTGAGTCCCGTAGTCCTCAGAGCCATTTTTTGAACTAATTTCTCTATTGACAATAAACACAGCTGGTCACACACCAAACAGTCATGAAAATAATTAAGTTAAAATGGTTCTAGTTGTGAGCAGTGTCATTGATGTAGAGTAATAAATACGTCGTTGAAGACAGATTAAACAAAATACTTCTGCCAATGTAGCATGACATTGTTAAAAATTGAACTGAGCCAACTACTTCTACTCTACTCGACATAGCATTTAGGCGTGATTACATGAAAAATGCCACTACTTAAAACTTAGACTAACTTCATCGTGTTACTACGCACATCTAATGCAAATCACCAACTCTTCTTCATGCGTCTAAGATACGTACATGGAGTTATTGTTAAACGATAAATTAAGCATAAAATTCAGTGGGCGCCCGTTTTACGTTAAGGGCAAAAAAAAATATTGTCATGGAACGACACAATACTATACCAGCTTTACCACAGTTGTTTTGTGTTGCCTCTTGACGGTTTCCAGCCTGTAATTACATGATTACCCTTACTTCGTTTTGTCAGTGGGATGTTGGGAATGAATTACCGATTCTTTAGCAGGTCTCTGTCCCCTAGATTCATTTATTCGCTCATTCCTTTGGTTCTGTAGGCATAGTTCAGACACATATAATTATGTATTCTTATTAGGTGTATTAGATCATCACCATATAAAGCACACTGTTCTAACAGTATATTAGCTTACACTCATCATTTAAAAGATATTTACTTTGAGATGTATGTATACTCCCTGTTCCATTTATTTATTTCTGGTTTCTTTGCGCAGATTATTGGCGTTATTATTCGCCTGCATCGATTTCTCTTTTACTGCGGTCTTGCTTTTATCCTTCCTCTATACATCGGATGCCTTCAGCGCATTCCTGAAACACACACTGCGGGGCTTTCCTTCTATCAGGGTCCCTTCTACAAAATCACAATGCAATGTAAAATTCATGGCACAGTTAGGCGCAGACAGCCTCCACTACGGGCTGTTCATGCTCATTAGACTAGTGTACAGCGTCTTTATAGACGGGCAATGGCGCTCTTTGCGGCGCATCTACAGCATAACCTAAACCACACTACATATGTTCATTTCTCCGTTTCCCCTTTATTAGAATATCTATGACAGTGTATCCCGTTTCTGCGTGGTTCCAACCTATTTGAGAGTACTTCCATCGCAAGCCTGTCTAGATTTAACTTGGAGGCCGAAGAATTATTACGACAAATCTTGTCGGAGCACAACCAAAGGAACAATTGATTCAGTGGAGCAGTTTACTTGCCAGTGATGGACTATTTATGACCAGAGTGTTGTATTAATTGTGACCTTCGCTATTTACGTTTGACCTTGCCTATTGCCTACGCTATCAGGAGATGCGTTATTACTTTTGTGCTATCCACAGCTTAATGCTCGTGATGTAGTGCAACCCACGACTGTTCCTCGTTCGCATTGTTTCAATTTGCACCGCGTTCGGGTGGAATGGTCCCACATACAAATTAAAAAGCTGGTCAAGATTGAACAGATCAGTAAAGTCTGTCTCGCGTGGTCCACGTTCGAAATCTAGCCTCACATTCTCTCCTTCGAGAGTTAATGTTACGCAGTTTAGGCGGATATCTATGCACGCTTGGCGTGCACACTGAAAGTCGATGAAGAGGATTACTTCAACAGCAGGCAACGGAAACACAAAGAAAACTACCGTGAATAATCGTGACTGACAGGTGAAGTCGACCAGTACCTGTCGCTTTACGTCTACATATTTACCTTGCACCGCGCCACGTACTTTCTTACGTTGCAACGGCAGTGACGTACACTTACGATCTGTGCGTCTTTGTAAAATATTTTGTCGGATGACTGAGGTCTGACTGCCTGAGTCTAGCACAGAGGGTACGGTGATGTTATTTATGTTAATGTTCAGTACTGGGCATCTCACGGATACTATCTCGTCCCCTTCTTCGTGTAGTGCTTCCCTTGTATCTTCAAAATTAATAAAAAAACATTCCCGTACTGCCTCCTACTTCCGTTCTTTCGGTTTCTTTTCCCTCCGTGCTTTCTGTCAGTCACTGCTGCGCATTTATGTTGTCCCTTTGCCTTCCCTCATTTTGCCGAGGATCGGGTGAGCATACTTCGACTATCTCTCGCGACTTGTGGTTTTGTACAGGCGCCGTGCGTTCCCCGTTTCGCGGCCTGTTCCTTGTAAACGGACTATTACGCCCATTGCCGTGGTCGCGATTCCGTCCCCAACGATCCGTGTTTCCACGTGATCCGCTTTTGGCCGGGCCATGACTGTTGTGCCCCTCCCGCTGGAGGCAGGGGTTCGTTTCTTCTACTTTGATGGTTATTTTGTTGCATCCTAGGCTTGCCTAGTTCTTGCAAGAGATGCAGGAAGGAGGTATTGTCGTTCAATCCTCTTCCTGCGATCTTTATCTCCCGCCGAAGTTTCGAAGGTAACTTTCTCATGCAGATCCTGATTAATTCCGGCGCTGGATATGGCGCGTCAAGATCCTGGTTCCTTCGCACCATGTCCCGGAAGAAGATAGCAGGATCAGGGTGGGTACAATAGTTGTAATCCGGTGATATTAATATCGAGAATTTCGTTCTCTCTTCTTCTGTGGCAGACCAGGACTCTCTAACGAAGGCAGCACGGACTCCGCTTACGTCTTACGTAAGTCTAGCGACGGTTGCATCTAAATAGCTGCTTCATCTCTGAGATGATTGTACACAAAAAGAATTCGGAGCGCGTCTCCCCATGAATCCGGTAGTGTGTGGTGAAATTGCGAAACCCAAGCCTTGGCGTGTTGCTGATTTAAGTGGTCGAGGAACGTAGAATATTTCAGAACCGACACCTAGTGCTTCTTGCACCCTTCTTATTCTCTGACGTGCTTGCGGTAATGTGCGTGGGAGCAAAGTCTCATCCTGCTCTCCGTAGAGTGCATAAACACTCCTGTGATTCACGTAATTCCTCGTCTTCGTCTGTTGCATTCGCACTCGGTTCCTAATCACGTATGTTGTTTTGGACATTTGCTACGCGTCCTGCCGTCTCGCCCTGACATCGGAGCCGCATCTCCTTGAGGATCCGCTCATATATTGCGGTTTGCGTTTCTTTGAACCGCAACACGGATTTGCACTTCGTCGCTCTCGCCGACCGCGACGGAAAGCGTGCGATCCGAATTTTCTTCCACGCGTGAAGTGCAATTTTCGACTGTTGATGCGAGCGCCCCTAGTCCTTTTCGCACATCGCCCATCTGATTCTGCAGTGCTCTCTCACAATGTGTGACCTGCTTTCACACCTCTTCGAGTGCTTGTTGCTGCTCTTCGCAAACACCATTTACTACATTCTTTACGATCTCCGGCCCAACTACAACTTCTAGCCTCTTCGCGAGATCGTATTCTATAGTGAACATTCGTGTCTCTGTTCTTTCTGCGACCTCGTTCACACCTTTCCGCACTTCCGTAACCTCAGTTCGTAGAACTTCATTGCTGGTTTGATTATCCAGTACCAGTGATCCTACTTGACTTTCAAGTTCTTGGAGCTTTCGTGATTGTTCGGTCAGTTTTGTCTCGTGTTCGTTAAATCGAGCGTCGAATTCTCCTTGGAGGCGTTTTGTCTGTTCCTCCAAGTCCTGTTTGACCTTGTTTTCTATCTCAACAAAACGTTTGTCTTGACGTTCCTCGAGCTCAGTGAAACGTTCATTGAGCGGTTTCGCTAGTGCGTCTATCATTATGCTGCTATTCGAGGTTTCGTGCGTATTTTCTGCGGTTCCTATGACACTATTATTCAGCGGTTCTTGACCAGGCATAAGGCTTGCACAGCCCGTTCTGCGTTGCACGTGCGAGGGTGTGGTTTCACCGCTGTTCTCCGAGACTGTCGGCGTGCGGGGGCAAGTTCTCCCCGCGCTAATGGTTTCCGGTCGGTCGATGCTTTGTGACCTTCCCGCACCCGCCTCTGCCATGCTGCCGGGTTCAAGCCAAGCCGAGGTCCATTATTGCTAAGCTACGTGTGTGCGAGCGCATCGTGCGCATATCCTGATTTGCTGTACCCGCTATATGAGTAGTCACGCTATAATTTACATGCACCACTATCTTACTAAAATCGCTCAATCTTTAGCGTACTACAATCAATTTGAACATTAATCACTGACTGCTTTCTCAGAGTCTTCACGTATTCGCAAGAATCCTGGGAAAGGGTCGGCCACATGAAAGATTCCTGTCTAACCTCCTTGCCTAGGGACGCCAGATGAAAGTTGATGTCGTCAAGCCCAGAATGAAAATATCGCAACGGATAACTGGCGAGGGGAGCCTGAGAGCGCTACCTATAGAGCGTGCCCATTCTGTATGATACTAGGCCATAGAGCTGGAGGGCTCACAGGCAGATGTGTGGTTTCCTGCATTCTATATCTTTTATTCTTTGTGATTTTTAAGGTATGTTAAAGATTGATGACAATTTATTACCTATTTACTTTAAACATTATCACTCGACTTTACAGCGATTGCAGCAATTGTTTCAGTTCACAGATATTACAATTTTACAACTTATAGCTCGGGTATATTATAAACTAATCTGCAAGCACATTTCTACAGGCAAGACGGAATTGCGTTGGCCAAATGTATACCACCAAAGTCTCCCAATATTATCCATGGGACATCCACTATGTGTGGAGGATAACGGGCAAACTGGGGACCAGACACATTAACAAAGGGGGTCAAATTTCCGAAATTAATCGAGAACATTCATTTCCTCACACAATCCGAAGCTGGAAATAAAAGAATTAGTGCAAATATTCAAATACCTCTCTTCCATGCGTGAACATTCAGACAGTCGCACTGAGGGCACGTCTACTCACTTACCCGTCTTCTGTAACAGTCCCCGAATATGGCGGTCACCCAGAGGTCTTCCTGACCCCGGTGGAGGGGATGGTCGATCCACTTTGCCGTGAGCAACCTCTCCACCCGAAATCTTGTGAGAATGGATCGTCTTTGACTTTTACCTATCTGTGCTGTCTCTCTGATCCCCTACCCAGGAGTGAGGTTGGCACTACTATACTACAGAACTACTTCCCAACTAAGATTTGGCCACGCTTTACGGAAAGGTGTGAGGAGGGTTAGGAAAGGTCATATGCAGATTCACATACACGTACAAGAAACGCATGATACACGACACATATAAATAAGTATTATGAAGCCTAACACAATTCTTTCCACCCGTCCACATAGGTTCAGCTGCAACCGCTGTCGGCCGCGTCGTGCAATAAATTGGCGGTGGAGCCTCCTCTGCTAGTATTTCCCCGTGCGAGCGAGCATCGAAACCTGCTGCTTATAGAGCGGAAACTACTCTACCGTTTGAGGCTAACAACCAATGTATTGCAGTTGATCAATACATGTGGTTAATTTGTCATCCGAGGACGGAACCCCAGCAACAACGCCCAGCAGAGAACACATGTTCGAATCCGGCAGTAGGCACTGGAGTCTCGTGCCTGTTTACACTGTGTCACGTCATCCGCTAGTGGATCACACAGTGTTCTCCTTTGCCTTGCTTAACTTGGCTCTGCGCCGACGAACTTTGGCCACGGTACCATATCACTAAGCAGCACAACAGAGTGCAGTACGCGAATGACTTCCGGTTCCCAACATTCCTTCACATTTTAAGTAACTTAATTACTGTAAAGCTGCTCCCTTTAACTAACTTAATCATGCAAATAATTCGACGCTCTACGTTTATCAGTTTTATGGAAAGAATGAGTCCCTGCATTCTGCCACTACATCTGTTTACACGTTACTCCATTTATGTGGTTTTGAACCCTCTAGCTGTACTGAACTTTTACATATTTACACTGTTCCCTTCCTTTGAAACTATATCTTGTAACTTGCCACCACTAATTACACCACAGTTCTCTCCCTCTTATACACCATTATTCGTTATGGTCGATGTGCAGACTTGGTCTTTCCCTCCGTGATTGTTCACTTATTATGCTGCCTTGTCCGGCGGTGGGGGGCGGGGAGGTGCCATTCAGAGCGGTTCGAATCTGTATGCTGAAGGCTGGGAGTGGTGGGGCAGTTCTTCTCTTGAACAAGGAGTACATAACTCCGATCGGCACAAGGAATACACAAACGGCTGATGTTGATGAACCATTGACTACCAGTTGCTACCGCTACTTACTTCAGTAGCTTTATACATGCTGCAAGAGATGCACCATGGTAACACGACCATGTTGTGTGGCGATCATCTGATCCAGAGATGTGACCGGGTGCTCGTCAATGGTATCGTTAAGATATAAAAGTTGTTCAGGGGCGAAAGCAAGGAAGGTAGGTCAGGTACATAAATTAAGGAATGGACCATACTGATGGTTATGGTTCCTGTTTTGTACGAGGTAAGCGGAAAGTGGGTTCACATATCTCACAACGAGTTCCATTGAGTATTAATTCTTGACCCTGCAGAACCAACCTTCGTGTGCCATTTCACTTTCCCTGCTTGTAACATGTGCAAATAACGACTCTTTGGGTCTGCCATCGAATACAACCAGTGGTTTCCTACCCACTGGGAGTATTAACCCTCCTCCAGTAATACTTTCTCCGGGTATTTCACAGCCCCTCTCCTCGGAGCGAAGAAACACGAACTCGCTAGACGTCGGCACTGTGTGCACTTACTTCGAAGGGTGGATGATAACCGGTTCGGTGAGACAGTGTAACAACTCTTGTGTAGACATTAAGGGGACATGCTCGTGAAAATGACCTAAAATAAAAAAAAACTTCTTGTCTATAGAAAAGAGCTTTTCATTCTTATTTCAAAAATGCGTAGTTTATGGGCATTATCATTTTCCGTTCGCTAAAAAATTCAAGTGCGAGGAGAGTCGTTTTAGTATACGATGCATTGTAGTAAATGGAGTTGTCAAAGATGTGGTGCTGGGAAAGGATTTGTTATGTAAATATAAAACCTCGCTTCACTGAGGGTGAAGGTGCTTGGATTTTGAAATTGAGGGTGAAAAAAGGAAAGCCAAATTTGAGAAACATTTGACGAGGGACAACCAGATTGCGCACACCACAATTACTCATAGCTGGGAAGAAGAGAACAATATGTGTGACAAGATAAAGGCAACGGTAGAAGCGTTGGAGGGCATATCGGAGGTAGAGATAATGGAGAAATGTGAAACGTTGTGCCGTTATGAGGACATATTTTCTGATCGTCCCGGTAAAGTAACAGACTTCGAATACTCTAAGTGAAGCCGTACGGGCTGACTAAGTGCAAGCCTTATATAATGTCTATTATTGATCGGGAAGCCGTTAGGGCCAGGTTAAGGCAAATGTTGGAATGGGATGTTATAGGACAGTGTAGGGGCGATTAGTGTAATCCCATTGTAATTGTAAAGAAGAACGACAAATGCCGGCCGGGGTGGCCGAGCGGTTCTAGGCGCTACAGTCCGCAACAGCGCGACCGCTACGGTCGCAGGTTCGAATCCTGCCTCGGGCATGGATGTGTGTGATGTCCTTAGGTTAGTTAGGTTTAAGTAGTTCTAAGTTCTAGGGGACTGATGACCTCAGAAGTTAAGTCACATAGTGGTCAGAGCCATTTGAACCATTTTTTGAAAAAAGACAAATAGATTAGAATCGTGATAGAAGCACGTAAGATAAATAAGGTAATTGTGAGAAAACTCGACCAGCCTGGTAATATGGAGAAGCTGCTGCAAAACTTCAGGAACCTAAAATTCATGTCTAGTGTTGACTTGACCTTAGGATTTGGTAAATCCCATTGGCAGAAGAAAGCAGACATTACCCAGCGTTCTTATTCGAAGGACGAAGCTACCGCATTAAGGTTGTACCGTTCGGGCTCACAATTTCAGTGGCAGTATTTGTGAGAGCGCTAAGCCATGTTTTAGGAGAACGCTTAATGAGTAAGTTGGTGATCTATGTGGACGACATTTCGATAGCGACGGAGTCCTGGTACGAACACTGTAAACTGCTGGAGGTAATGCTTGTGATCTTAATAATAGGAGGGATGGCATTAAAGATTGCCAAATACGAACTTTTCCTAGCGGAAATTCAGTTTCTAGGACACACTCTTACATCTGAAGGAATTTTACCGAGTACTCAGAAACCAAAATCTATCAGGGTAGTGAAAGATCAACCAACCGAGAGCAATTAAAATCATACCTCAGATTATGTTGATTTTATTGAAAATTCTTGGGGGACGGAGGAATGAGTAACGAAAATTTATGTAAATTACTAAAGAAAAACGCATCCTGGAAATGGGCCGAGGAATGTGAAAAGGAATTTCTGAACATAAAGGATAAACTGTGAGCGAGGAAGATGCTTTATTATTCCGACATGACACTTCGGTTCTGTTTGTCGACGGACAGTTCAGATTATGGGATACGCTGCGAAATCATGCAAGAAAAACAAATCGACAGGAAGATACAACACCGGCGTGTGGCTTTTGCCAGCCGCATACTCAACAAACACGAACACGGATACAGCATATCAGTGAAGGAGCTGCTTGCAATCGTGTATGGATTGAAAAAGTTCCGTATGTATTTGGAAGGTGGAGAGGTAACAGGACTAGGTGACCATAAGTCCCTTAGCTTTCTGCAAGACTATAGAACACTAAAAGATCGTTTGATGCACTGGGCAATGTTTTCGCAGCAATTTAGGTACCAGATTCTCTAAACTAAAGGGACCGAGAAATGTATTGCCGATGCTCTGTCGCGGCTTCCCTTTGGAGAGGAAGACGATGAAGGGGAGCAGGCAAAGAACGAAGAATCAGCTGCTGTACATGAAAGGAGTACCGGGGGAGAAGGAAATTCGCACTGCCTGCAGGGATATGCGGAGAGTGCCAAACGATGACTTTGAACTGAAGAACATCAATATCAACTTTGACAGCAAGGGCTAGGAATAAATACCCCGCTATTTGAAGATCCACAAGGGTGGGCTGTTTCGCAGAAGAGACGAGAAGACAGATCACTGAGACTGTGCTTCCCAGACATATACGTGGAACAGCTGATAGATTACGTCCATGTAAGTCACGGTCATTACGGGGAACAGAAGTGCACGGAACTTAAAGAGCAATACATCCATATTAATTACCTCGACAGACGAGTACACCCACAGCTGGCCGCCTGCGATCGATGTCAACGAGTAAAATATTGCACTACAAATCAACAAGGGGAAATGCAAAATATAATACCAACCAAGGGATGAGAGTTACTGGCGGTTGAGAATTTTGGCCCACTGTCCACAGGACGCGGCGGTATGAAGTACATATTTGTTGTTGTTGACCTCTTTTCAAAATTTACTAAGCTTTATCCGATACGGAAACCTAACAGCAAGACGCTGGAAGAAAAATTAGAAAAAGATTTCTTTATAATAATCAAACCACAAAGGCTGTTATCTGACAACGGATCGCAGTTTACATGAAACGTTGGGAACAAATTTATGAACGACGAGGGCATAAAACGCTCTAAAATATCCGTGTATCACCCGGCGAGTAACCCTTGCGGGCGGTATATGCGAGAAGTTGGATGACTATGTCGGCCTTACGCGAGTGATAGACTCTCAAAGTGGCTGGTATACGTACGTTCGTTTGAGGACGTTCTAAACAGCGTGAAAAGTAACGCAACTGGATATTCGCCCTTGGAGGTGATGACGGAAGTTAAACCGAAATATCTATAGAAGGAAATGGTGGAGTTCAAATGGCTCTCAGGACTATGCGACTTGACTTCTGAGATCATCAGTCGCCTAGAACTTAGAAATAATTAAACCTAACTAACCTAAGGACATCACACACATCCATGCCCAAGGCAGGATTCGAACCTGCAATTGTGGAGTTCCCGCAGCGCCTGGCTGAGTGGGGCACTGAGGGGTAAAATCCCATATGGGAAAGTTGGCAGCGGAAAGGAAGAAACAGCACGATGGGCAGTACAAACGGATTAATCAAAAAATAGAAGACAAAGACCTA
The DNA here is from genome assembly GCF_023864345.2 of Schistocerca serialis cubense. NCBI lineage: Eukaryota > Metazoa > Arthropoda > Insecta > Orthoptera > Acrididae > Schistocerca > Schistocerca serialis. The sequence goes on from NC_064640.1 coordinate 470,248,127, forward strand.
GTACGTACGAAAGAAAAGTCCAGCGAAGTGGATGGAGAATTAAAAACAGTTGTTAGAGCTATACTATGGGCCATTTGTAGTGGCACCCTAATGCCAACCGACCAGACTACACTGTTTCAGGAAGACTTCTAGGATTAAGAAATTTGACAAAACTGAGACTGTACTTTGGGAAGGACGCTCATTTGGGTGCGAGGAGGTCAGAGAACTCAGTTATTTGGTGAACGGTAACTAGTCAAAAATCAGTGCACAGAATACATATAACTTAGGTTTTTGGGGGTATATAACTGATTGATTTGAGTATGTATGTTGCTATGTTTAAATTATTCAATGGTTTTATGTTTGTTGTAGTTTCCAAATTATAAGTTATGGTCGCACCAATTTGGGTGCATGGTGGCTGGAGAAATTTGGAAAATGAAAAATTATAATGCTTAACTAGGAAGACGGATGTATGTTTACTTACATATCTGAGAATATTCTGGGGGAATAATTTATTGTTCTATGGAGTATCGATTTGTGTACGCAGCTTCACTGCACGGAATTAAACGAGGGGTGAGGTTTCTTCATATTTGTTGTTAGTTTTGAGTTATTTAAATTAAAAGGAAATATTAATTTGCCGATGAAGTCGATTGGGAGTCTGTCACGAAATGCATGTATCTGGTGGGACTTGAATTACGTGTCAGGATCATTGTAGAATTTACGACGATCTTGCAAACGCTGTAAATCAAATGTTTACTGTATAGTATAGATCTGTTTGTATCGATTCCAAAAATGGTTGGAATGGCTGTAAGAACTATGGGACTCAACATCTGGGGTCATGAGTCCCCTAGTCTTACAACTACGTAAACCTAACTAACCTACGGACATCACACACATCCATGCCCGAAGCAGGATTTGAACCTGCGACCGCAGCAACAGCGTGGTGCCGGACTGAAACGCCTAGAACCTCTCGGCCGCAACGGCCGGCTGTATAGATTCTACTGGAGGAAGAGTTCAGTGCAGTTCTTGAGTGGTTTTGGGAAGTGTTTGTTTTCTGGAATCTACACCCGATTCGAACTTCAACAGATTTGTTCCCGAAAAATGTTGGCGATGAAATGCACAGCCCGACAGAATTTCTGTGTGGTACTCGACTCCGAATGTGTGGAGCGCCGCTGGAGACTTTGTTGTGACCGAAAGGTTCTGAGAAAGAGAGCGCAGTGGCGCTTATATCTCTGTGGCATTTCAGTAGACAGTCGATTCTGATAAATGTATGGTTTTATTTGGCATTTAATTAATATAGCGCAATTCACAATTTATGTTAGATGTAAGTTCCTTTAAATTTAAAGCATGCTGCATCAACACATTGAACGATGACAGAATGACGTTGCGCTTTGCCGTTTGGCTGTGGATGGAACGGTGCACTGGTTAGATGGTGTATGTCATTGCGTTCACAGCATGTTGCAAATTCATCGGACGTGAACTGTGGTCAATTATCTGACACTATTGTGTGTGTGTAAATTCCTAAGGGACCAAACAGCTGAAGTCATCGGTCTCTATGCTTACACATTACTTAATTTAATTTATGCCAAGGACAGCACACACACACCCATTCCCGAGGGTGGACTCCAACCTCCGGCGGGACGGACGGCGCAGTCCGTGACATAGCGCCTAAAACCGCACGGCAACTCAACGCGGCTCAGACACTATTACTTCAGGTAAAACTTCGAGGCAAAAAATCGATGACAACACCTAAATTGTACTACGGGACTTTGTCGAGTTCATTGTTATCGCAAAAGGAAACTAACTATACGAGTCAATCACAACCAACAGACGGGTGATCCAAAAAGGTGCCGCGAAGTCTATGTGCACACGTTGCCATGGTGATTATGACTTAGGCCAAGCAAAGAATTTCTGTGGTGGAGCGGACGGATTTTCCTCATATGCGTGAGACAGTCATGTCATTTGTTCTACTTGGGTGTCCATACACTGAGCCGGCCGCCGTGGCCGTGCGGTTCTACGCGCTGCAGTCCGGAACCGCGGGACTGCTACGGTCACAGGTTCGAATCCTGCCTCGGACATGGATGTGTGTGATGTCCTTAGGTTGGTTAGGTTTAAGTAGTTCTAAGTTCTAGGGGACTGATGACCTAAGATGTTAAGTCCCATAGTGCTCAGAGCCATTTGAACCATTTGAACCATACCCTGACAAGTATAGTGTCGGCGTGCTAACTGTTACATACTAACAACCCTCCAGTGTCCTTGGTGAGGTAACTACATCACTTCTTTATTGCGACTATTTAGGGATCAACACACGTGACTGACCACTGCAATTTTGAACAAGTATCACACCTTCCTGTCCAGCATAGCTATGCCGTCGTGCAAAGTATTGGCACACTACTGAGTTCTTTACGCTATGCAAGGAACAAGACCAAGATGTGCGATCGTATGATAGCCAAACGTTCAAATCTTGTTCAGCTTCCGTGGCCTGTGCTAGTTTCTTGTAGTTCAGCAAAAAGATTGAAGCAATTCAAAATCACGGGCGTCGATGTGACAACAAGATGCAGTAGAAGTGTCAAAGTATGTAGTAGGGCCACTCGGAAGCCGTGATAGCGAGTCCGCATTACGATGTTGAGCCTCAGATAACACACGAAACAAAGTACGCATATTTGCAACATGTTATTCAGGTGTACGACCTGTTACGACAATATCGTCCAAATAGTTTGAACAGTTTAGCACTTGTGCAGTCAGCTGTTCCAAATACCGTTGGAGAACGGCGGCTGCGGAAGCAATGCCCAAAATGCAACTGCAAATATTCAAACAAGCGCAAATAAGTATTAACTACACACACTTATTGAGATTCTTCATCAAGTGGTATTTAAAGATACGCGTCGTGCAAATCAGTTTTTGAAAATAGCGTCCACCGCCTAATTTGTAAAAAGATCCTCTCGGCGTGGCAATGGACAGGTATCAATTAGAGGTTGACTATAGACTTCAAGTCAACACAGGCGAATGTGACTAGAAAGAATGGGGAGAAAAACCAGTGAACTTGCCGACTGACTAGGGGATACGGGCGCGATAGCTCCGTTATCTTGTAATTCCTTAATTTCAGCAACGACTTTGTCCCGTAATGCATTGGGGCAGTTCTGGCCCGGCAAAATTCCCGCTGAGCATTGTCTTTTAGCGTAATATGTGCAACAAAACTGTTAGCTTTGTCTAAACCTTCGGATAAGAGTTCTGGGAATTGTTTTAGCAAACTAGCTACACCGTCTTTTGCATGGAAGGCAGACACTGACAACACATTATCCTGACTTGTTGAAGCCAATCTAATCAGTTGAATCGAGACCAAATATGTTCTCACAATCACGCGAATGTTGTACTGTCACTGCTCCTGATGTAGCCGCCTGTCTAGTCAACTGCTTATCCGGCGTGGAAGGTTGTTTACTAAGAGTGGCGAGCCCTTGCCGCCGCCGAAAGGGCCGATCGGAAACGAGGGACTCAATTCCACAAATAGGGTGCTCAAATGTATAAGTCTACAAAGCAACGGTATTGTACTAATCTGGTATTTGCACTACCTGCTGAAATGATGGATCCGACTGCTTCAAAATCTGTTCTCTGAGTTTGACATCAGGTAAACTGTACACGATCGTATCACGCAACATAACATCTGTATATAAAGCATCACGAGCACATTTTAATTTGCATTTCCTTGTCATACCCTGCAAAGCTATTACCCACTCCCGATAAGTTTGTTCTGACCGTTTTTTACAATTAAAGAATTGATACCTAACTGCTACCACATTCGAGTGTTGGTCATAATAGTTAGTTACTGACTCGATAACGTTTTCATACGCAAGTTCACTCGGAGCGACGTTTGGAAAGAGTTTTTGAATGAGGCGGAAGACTGCACTTCCTAACGTGGGTAACAGATATGGATGTCCCGCAGTATCTGGTACATTGTGAACCGCGATGTGTGCTTCAAACTGGGACAACCATTCGAACATTTCCTCTTCTTGTTCACTAAACTGTAGAAAAGGTGGTATAAAAGCGTGGTATAAAAGCGTGCGTTGTTGTAGGTGGTGCCGGTTCCCTTAGGTTCAAAATGGCTCTGAGCACAATGGGAATTAACATCTGAGGTCATCAGTCCCCTCGAACTTAGAACTACTTACACCTAACTAACCTAAGGACGTCACAAACATCCATGCCCGAGACAAGGGACAACCATTCGAACATTTCCTCTTCTTGTTCACTAAACTGTAGAAAAGGTGGTATAAAAGCGTGGTATAAAAGCGTGCGTTGTTGTAGGTGGTGCCTGTTCCCTTAGGTTCAAAATGGCTCTGAGCACAATGGGAATTAACATCTGAGGTCATCAGTCCCCTCGAACTTAGAACTACTTACACCTAACTAACCTAAGAACGTCACAAACATCCATGCCCGAGACAGGATTCGAACCTGCGACCGTAGCGGTCACGCGGTACCAGACTGAAGCGACTAGAACCTCAAGGCCACACCTGTCGGCTGGGTGAGAACGTTGGAAGAGACAAATGAAAGAAACAGACAAGGCAAACAAGCAAAATAGGTACAAAAGCAAAGAAATGCGAAAGGGCTGCCCTCTGCGAAGCCAAGAAGTGCAGCGCCGCATGCGGTAGAAACTAACAATAGCGATGAATCGCAAATTAAGATGCAGTCGGTCGAAAACCATACTGATGTAGTTTTATATCTGATGAAATGGGACCCCACATCTCGCTTAAAGGAAAACCTTTATCTCTATTAATAACGTCATCTGATAATTGTATTTTGATGAATTCCTTAATTACATAATCCCATTAACCGGAAGCAGGAGCAATATTTTGCGTCTCTTTAAATGACATATTATGTCCTTCATTAAGACAATGTTCATCGACGGCAGATTTTTCAGGCTGACGTATGTGACGTTTATGTTCCATACATCAGTCGTAAACTCTACGAAAAGTCTGCCAAGTACAAGCGTTTGCGCAATGACGATAAATTTTATATACTCCAGGCTTCCTCAATCCCAAATCATCTTTAACAGATCCAAGAAGGGGACTTGTTTTGACGAAAGGCAAAAGGACACTTTTCTGGGAATCTTTGAATTTTCGACAAAGTGAACAACCTGAAGATCCTGTGTCAAATTATTAGAAGCTTAAAGTTGTTTCCAGGCGAAACAGATATCCTGTTCATCAAATTGTTGGTGCGTTTAAGTTTGTACCACAGTGAGAATAAACAGTGGACACTTGTAAGTCAATTGCTGTCTAACTATTTTCGGGGAATATTCGTTCTAAAGTTTCGCAAGTCCTCAGAAAATAATATATTAAAAGTGTCTCTTTGCCTTTGGTCAAAGCTAGAGTCCTTCTTGGATCTGTTAAAGATAATCTGGAATTGAGGAAGTCTGGAGTGCGTAAAATTTGTTGTCCTCGCAGTAAGGCATACATTAGACAGGCAATTGTACGGTTCATGACAGATGTGTGGAACTACAACGTCACAACCTTTAGTTCCAGCCTGAAAAATTTGTCATCGCTGAACACTGTCTCAATGAGGGACATTATATGACATTTAGAGATACACAAATTATTGCTCTGGCTTCTCATTACTATGGTTTATACTTGAGGAATCGATAGAAATACGATCATCTAATGACATTATTAACGGACATAAAGGCCTCATTTTAAAGGCAAGATGAGGAATCGTACTTTGTCAAACATAAAATAAAAATGGACTGGATTCCGACCGGCTGCGGTTTATTTGTGATTCACCCCTTTTGTTAGTTTGTACCGCTGTCGGCGCTGCGATTCTTCGCTTCACAGAGGACAGTCCTTTCGCTTCTCGAGCACGCGCGGCGGCCTGTTCTCGGGGTATAAAGAAGACACCGCAACTGATGTAAACTCATTTCTGGCGTGATGTGCACCTGCAACTCCACCTGAAGATAGCGGCCAGCTCGACCTTCGAAATATCGTGTCGTCAGGACGCTGAAACCGGCCTGTGTACCTGTGAAGAACTTCACCTACTGTGTAAGTAACTGGCCGAGACAGAGATCTCATAAGGTAACGGGGAGCCCAGCAGGCACTGCGATGAATTGGAAAATGGAGTAATTAATCCCACCTGAATAGCTGTAATGCTATTACGTCAATAAAATCTAAAAGTAAATTTATCGGAATTAAACTGGTCGAATGTCAGTGGCCAGTTACTTGAGTGCATAGGTGCCACACTACTCGTTAACCAAGGTAGTCAGCATGCCAACGGACATCTCAGTTCTGTGAGATGCCGCGAGTGCCAAAAACCCGGATATTTTACCGTCTCGTCGAACTGACATATAAGAATAGCCCTCATTTTCCTCTGTTGTAGGCACACACTATTAACCATTGAAGGATTATCATAAAATATTGAGGTGGCCTGGAAAGTAGGATTTGTTAGCCACAAATAAATAGCTTAGAACTGAAATGGACCGTTAAATATAATTGAGAGGCACATTGTTTCGAATAATCAGCAGTTTACACTACGAAGGGATTGATAATTAAAGTTGTATTTGTTTAACGCGAGAGAACATGAATGACAACGGTATCAGGCAAACGCCTTCCCTTAAGTGCCTTCAATGAAGTTTTCGTAAATTATGTTAAATATAACCCTTATCCCGAATCGAGTACTCACAACAAACGGAAACTTGACTCACGTTAACCATTGTTAGGACACCAGAAGTTTACTTCATGCACTTTGGAATTTAAAATAATATAACAAGGAAAAACAATATGCAATTAGACTTGCAGTCGGTCTTTCCACAATAATTGTAAAATATACTGAACAAGTGATCAGTATTCATCACTTCAAACAAGAGACCAGTCGGCTACCTGCACAATTAAGACTAAAACATACGTCACAAATTCTCTCGAGTGCAGTTCCATGTGCCGAAATCACTTAGCTATCATGTGAAGAATGTATCATGGCTCGAGAATACACTCCTACCGTCATCACAAAGATCGTTCTGATAGCAAATGACAGTTACACACACACTCAAAGTCACTTCCTAGTCGTACGTAACACTTGAATTTAATAATTGCGGAGAAGCCTGTCCTAATGCATATGCTGTTCCAGACACTCGGAGCAGTGTTCGAAAAGCGCTGATAGTCCGAAAGTACTACTTTAATTCCGAAATGAACATTTTTGTGGTGCATATAAGGCAACCCACTAGCGACCAACTCCTTACCTGGCAACTCCTCCACGGAACACGTGCTTCTGTGCTCGTGAGTCACATTACGTTTACTCGTGTTTCCTGATGTGTGAAACATACGAGCTGTAACAGAGGAATCTTGCTCTTATGGTACTGTGTTCTATCACCTTCTTTAGGTTACTGTTAAAGTAAATAGTTCTTAAGCTTAAGCCTGCCACTGTGGCGGAGCGGTTCCAGGCGTTTCAGTCTGTAACCGCGAGGACGCTATGGTCGCAGGTTAGAATCCTGCCTCGGGCATGGATGTGTGTGATGTCCTTAGGTTAGTTAGGTTTAAGTAGTTCTAAGTCTAGGGGACTGATGACCTCAGATGTTAAGTCCCATAGTGCTTAGAGCTATTTTTAAACTTAAGCGTTAAGAACTCCTATGACTCCTATCTTTTTTGCAATATCTCCATCAATTGCATCGCTGACCAGAACGGGGATTTCTCTCTGACATGGGAATTTTCAGTGCTTTTAACCTGACAGAAAGTTCTATCTATGCAAAGTTTGTTCTCGAAACATCCAGACGTTTTCCGGCGCAAATTCCTCACCCATATAACTTCCGGCTGCGTTACTATCGCTACTACCAGCTCTCGGAGACCAAACACCTTCCATATGTAACATCCAAGCGTCCACCTGCCTAGTGTCATTTCAAGTGCTCCCTCTTATGTTAAGGGGTGTACAAAGCAAATAGTTTATTTATGTCACCTTATGTGTGGCGTGAAATTCTTCTATGTGAATTTTGGTGGAGGCTGTAAGTTATTATTATTATTACCAAAAAAGTACTTACACCATTTAACACAAGTCAAAAGAAGAACACAGCGTAGTTGTTGCATTACAAATGTGTTCGTTAGGTAAATACGCATGAAATCAACCTTAGCCAAGGAGTTCCCTAGAGCTTTCTTCATCTTCGCAAAAGCCAGGAGGTTCCCAGCAGGTGGAGAGCTGGCGAACTTGGGTTGGAACCCAACCTGTTCCAAACCCCAAAGTTTATTCACTAACATATATTACCATAGCGTCACTTCTCTCAGCAGCAAGGAAGAACTACGATATAACACACACGCACGCATACACACACACACACACACATACACACACACATGCGCACACACACACACAAGCACACACACACGCACACACACAAGCGCCCGCACAATGTAGTGAGTTTTTTAGTTCTATATATACCTTATTATTAGCTACGATATATTTGTACCTGTATAAATGACAAATATTCTATGTTTTAGTGTTTTTTAAAAGTACGATGTAAATGTGTGAGAGATCACTCATTTATTCACAAAGTTTACAAGTCGTCTTTGTTTTGCACACGCTTCAGCTGATGCTTAATTCAAATTCGACCTCTGTCGAGTCAGCTCAGGATATGCACGCCAAGACGATGTGTTAGCGACCTCAGCGCCTCAACGCGTTGCTGGCCACATGGGCGGCCGTTCCCAAGTGTGAAGTGCTATCATACAGCCTGTAGGACCGTCTTCAGCCCTACTACGAATTCTACAACGACTCTTCATGGCCCACCAACGTTGTATCTGGTGTCGGTAGTCGTGTGGTCGGTTGATCTCCTCCTTACTATAGTGGTAGGCTTCAGCACCTTGAGGCGCCTAGATGTTGAATAGGAATATACACACCAAGAGGCCCTGTGAGCTGGCTTCTGATTTGAAGCTCAATGCTGGCGGTACTGTTAGTTATGGTGTTGTCGGAAGACAGGTAGCTTCTCCATCAGGAGATGATAGGTGGCGAGCAGCATAAGTTCATCAGGCGAAGACCATCATCTCGAGTACATCTTCAGCTAGTTCATAGACTGTTCTGGGTCATTTAGGACAGTCTCGGAATCGACTGCGATTACTGTGAATACCACCGAGCCCAATAATAGCCTTATGTCGAGAGCAGGATCTTTGGAGTATTTAAAGGTAACTATCTTGAGGCTGTGATGCAATGCACGATTTGTAATGACTCCATCTGTCCCCATTCTGTTACATTCTCTTAAAAGGCTATTAACTGGTGTGTCAGTTACTCTGTAAGAGCAGTTGAGTAAGAGAGTTTCCAGTACATTTCTTATGAGCTAACGAACATTCTTGTCTCGCTTAATTTGGTTTCCTGCCGTAGTGGTCTTTCTGTTGGATGAATATTGTCACTATGCTGGCGATGTTGTCATGCAGCTAGGGCCTGACCATTTCCAATATACCGGCTCGCTTCCTGCTTCGCCTCAGACTCTGGCATGACTTGATTTTGCATGGCAGTGTTAACAACTTTAAACTGAAATTTCTAGCTTCCTACACCTTACTATTCTGTGCCTCAACAATAATGTTCTTTAACTTCTGGTTTTGTTCTCTGCATAGTGGTTATGCGTGCGTTTTGCTCTACAGATAATATCTTTATCGTTTGAGTCTGGTATGCCGACAGGGAGTTCATACAGCCTGACCTATGACGGATGTGACTGAGGTTTAGTCAGTTGTCTTACAGTCGTTTTGTTTCTTTCGTAGTGAATGGTCTGTCTGGCATGAAGTGTGGGTGATGTGGCGATGCTGGCTGTACTGAAGCTACCACTATCTGAGGAAGGAGCAGGTAAATATCTAATGTTGTGCTAGCAGTTCCCTGTGTATCATGTACTACATAGTGTGAGTGAAATGTCGGTGAATGGGTACAAAACATGTATAAAATTAAAAGACGCATACTAACAACATACAGCAGTTGGACAAACAAATGGAACACAAAAATTAAAGTCGATTAGCATGCCTAATACATTTTAGGAATCCCACTGGCTTTTAAAACAGTTTCCTTCCATCTCAGAATAAATGAATACTGGTCCTGTATAGTAGTTAAGGGAATTTTATACCATTATTACAGCAAAATAATAGCTACGTTAGGTAGTGACGATGGAGGTGGATAGCGATCACTCACCCTTCCTCTAAAAGAGACCGCAAAGGCTAAAGAATATTGAGATCTGGTGACCGTGATGTCCAGGGAAGATGCGACCATCATCTTCGTACTCTTGAAGCCGGGATTGGCCGATGCAAGCAGTGTGAAAAGGGCTCCTGTCTTCTTGGAACACAGCACCACCTTCGGCGAGCAAACATTATTCCATGACATATACCTTATGAGCCAAAATGATCACATAATGCTTGTCAGTATCGCGACCTTGCAGAGCAAGAATGGGGCTCATGGAGTACCACGATATGGCTGGCCAAATCATCACGGAAACCCCCTCCACCGCAGCTCAATGTTTCACTCGTGGGATATAAACTTGGCCAGAAGTTGGAAACAGTGTGAAGAAAGACTCACTCGATGAAATGACTCTCTTTCATTGCCCCATAATCTGGATTATATGGATTCGGCACCACGTCTTCTTGCAACGGGTATTTGATACTGATGAGTGGTCTTGGAATTCCAGCGCTCCCTGTAAATCCCTTCTTAAGGAGCTACCATACTTTTGTTTTGGCGCTGACAGGTTCGTGAGCGAAACATTCAGTTCTGCAGTGACTTTTGCAGTTGTCGTTCTCCTACTTTTCGTCACAATCCTTTTGAGTTATCGTAGACTCAATAGACAATTTATTCCGAGTTGTCACTCAACGGATGATGTCTTTAAGCCTTCCCTTTATGTGATATAAATATTCGATATGATGTTTCTTGAAAAATCCAACACCTCGGCTCCCTTGTTCACGGACGCACTCGCTATACGGGCTGCAACAATTTTCCCACGTTCGGATTCGCTTAACACCCATATAATGCACTCACAGTCATGCAGAAAAAGCGTTTCTGACTACGAATGACACTTGCAACGTGTTGAGGACGTTGCACAGAAGGCGTTCGTCGCCAAATACATGAGCGTGACCGGAAGCATTATCTATCTCCAGTTTTTGTGTTCAAGCATGCTTTTCTCGCCGTGTTTCCATCTTTTTATCCAACCCCTGTACACAAAATCATAAAATGACGTACACATAATACAGGAAGGAGAGAACCGATAGCAAATAACGTTGTCGTTTCTGTAAATTATTCTTTTTTCAGTATCGTTTCTACAGTTTTGAGCGCAGGCACTGGAAATCTTGTACTCTAGTGTATAACAACATGTCTCTGTAATTAAATGATTTTGCTTCTGGTTTACAAACCGTTACACTGTCATTCATCCAGCTTCACACAAGAGGTTAATTGGTTATTTGTTTATGTTTGTATACGACAAGGCGTGGTTCTAAGTAGATTTTGGAATTTTACACTCACGGTTTTAATATGCGTTTAGTTTTTAAGGTGTCAGAAACATGCCTCACATGCTGTCTTTGCAGCTTTCAAATTGTTATACATTTGCTTACTTTTTTCGCTGACAGCTCTATGATTACCATTTGGTGGGATTGTATATTTTGATGCTACTTACTTCATATTAATCACCGTGTGAAAGGTAAGTGGAAGTATGGACAGTAGAAATTAAATATTTGTTTTCTGGTTTAGTGAGGCATCTTTTCTATATAGGATGCCGAGGAGATGTGGATAAGAGTGAGGTGGGTGCCGCTTAGCGCACGCCCTTCTGTCAGCCACGGTGCAGTCCCAACGTGATGTCACGTCTTTCACTGTACACAACGACTAGAAATCTTTATACAAATTCGCGCATGTGGCTCGCAAACCACTGAATTTACAGCGAAGTGCGACACACCAAGTTTGAGAGCGCGGTAATTTAATTGATATGATGTATTTAACTGATTATTTGGCCATGAAGCTATCTCTAACCAATTTTCACAGTATCTTTAATAAGACTTGTAACAATTGAACTACAAGAGAGATCGACCTACCATATGAAATCGCTCACCAAGACGCATGGCGTGTGTTAATTACATGTTTATTTACACACTTTAACAGCCAATAAAAGGCGATTAAATCAGTTGTTTAGTTAAGAGCGTGGCAGTAAGCATTAGAGAACTTATTCATATGTCATAAAAATGACTTAGAAAATAGATCTCTATGTTTTATAGCCTATTTTAATTAATTAATATCTTTTCTTGATAGCTTTTCCTGTAAATGAAATTTCGTTGAAGATGCATACATCTGGATAGCAGCCCTGGAAAGAATAGATCATTTCCCGCAGAACTGACATGAAACTCACGTGTAAATTGTAAGCATGTGAAAAATTGAAGCCTGCCGCAGTGGCCGAGTTGTTCTAGGCGCTTCAAGCTGGAACCGCGTGACAGCTACGGTCGCAGGTTCGAATCGTGCCTCGGTCATGGATGTGTGTGAAGTCCTTAGGTTACTTAGGTTTAAGTAGTTCTAAGTTCTAGGGGACTGATGACCTCAAATGTTAAGTCCCATAGTACTCAGAGCCATTAGAACTATCTGAATTTCTAAAAATTGAGGATCGATCTGATTATTTGAAACGTAAAATAATTTTAATTGAGATTGTGGGCGATTTACTTAAAGTATTTTTATTTTGATATACTGACAATTCTAGTTTTTAAGATCATATTTTTGTATCAAAAGTGGTAATTGAGGCTGGCGATAACTCTAACTCATTTTAGTACGTACATTCACCGAAACTGAAGGGATCGGGGAACTCTTATAATAAAAAGGCTTACCATCCTTGCTTTGAACTAGTTGTCATGATGCAATTATAGAGGCAGGATTAGTCTGAACCCTATATCGATACGAGCCAAAGACAGTTAATTACTCTTATAACTGTAGCAATAACATTACGAAACAAGCTACCAAAACAATCAGAAAAATTATTTTCCTTGGTCTATAGTCGCTTTACTGCTTTGTCTGGACCTTATAATACAGACAGTTCCTTAGATGCTCTCCGTGTGGGTTTAGGAGGCGGTACTACACCTTTGATAACATCTCCGTATTATTCTGCAGGTTGTCTGCACAAAAGATGCAGCCGGGTGGTTTGTAGAGACAAGCCTTTGAAACTAAATGGCAATGACGGAAGAGAGGGATGGGAATTCTCGATATCTATTATGCAGTCGTCTGGTCGACGGATCCTGCAAATTTTGTATGAAATAACGCTATAATACCATGCAAAAGGAATTGAAAGATTTAGTTGAAAATGAAAGAACAAAAATTTACAGTGATCGAGAGACGGGGTTCTTTGTTCTGTATACGAAGATGTTAAAATTTCGGGCATGAGTAATGTGAAGGAAGTGATGGTCAAAATAGTAAAATTTACTCCGCTGTCACCTACAATAATTTTCAATGGAACTGAACGAAGAATTTCCTTACTTTATATATTACTGAAAAGTACCTTGGTTAAGCCAAAGGGAAAGTCTGTAACGAGTTTGCGATATTAAACGACCTATTATTGAATTTATGAAGAAAAAAGGTGTGCAGGAACGAAAATTAGAACATCTGGAATGAATTGCAGGCCTCGCATTTGAAGTGGACACGACTGCACACTGATCATTCTACGACATTGTAAGGTGAGAAACAACTTATTCGTCTTTATATAGAGATGCATTTAAAAAGAAAATCGCATTGCAGAAGGGTCAGACTCTGACAACAAACCCAGTCCTGTTCCCTAAGATCATTGGTGTTAAAGAAAACGAGAGATTTAAAGAATTCATTATGGCCTTGAAAGACTTAAAAAGATATTGCCAATCTTACTTACGTTTATGAGTTGTTTACGCGACCGTTTGCCGCTTCAGCGGAAAGCGCTCCTGTGCATGTTCCGACGGAACTGATAGATCTGCAATTAAGTTCACGTTTTAAAGATATATGTGTTTCAACTGAAACTGTCCAGGTGGCCTACAGTGGTTTCTTTAGGTGGGACTTCCACGTTTCCACAACGGGGTTGCAAAAATGCTACAATATTTCAATAAACATACGTATGTGAAAGATGTTTTTCGATTATGAAACTAACATGGTGTCGAAAATTAAGGCAACAAACAGAAATTTAGCAAGGTTGTATTTACTTTGCCACAAAACAGTATAAACATGTGATAGTACAGTAGAAACAATGTATAGCATACTGAAAGTAATAAGATACAAAATACATAACGGTAGACAAACATTTTCTTCGTTTCTGTTTCCAACTTAACGGATTTGCAGACATTCTGACAACTGCTTAATGTGCTCAGTATGGGGTGTGACCACCACCGGCACCCAGAGTTGTTCACAAGTCTTAGAGGACGGTTAGTGGTTGATGACGTAATGCAACCCGTTTCCCTAATGCATCCCAGACATGCTCTGTGGGATTCAGATCTGGAGAGAGAGCAGATCAAGCCACGCATGCAATACCTTCATATATATATATATATATATATATATATATATATATATATATATATATATATATGAGAGCGAGGGGGGGGGGGAGAGAGAGAGAGAGAGAAAGAGAAAAACATCATTAATGCGTGCTCTATGTGGTCGAGCATTATCGTCCATTAAGACGAAGTATGGTCCCGCAGCACCTCGTAACAACCGCTCGTGAGATCCCAAGATCTCCTCATGGTTCCTGCCAGCAGTTATATCTTGCTGATCCACCTGTACAATTTCGTGAAGAGGTGTTCGAGTGGTCAACATAATCCCTGCCCACATCATTAGGGATCCTCCATCCTCCTCGATATAGTCTCTTTCCACAATGTTTCGATACCCTCCAGATTCGAACCCGCCGGGAATCACTCTCCAGACCAAATCGGGACTCATCTGTGAAGAGAACGTTGGCCCACCATTCGGTCATCCAGGTGGCATGTTGACGGCTTCACTCTAGATGTACCCTTCTGTGAAGACAAGCCAGGGTTAAGCAGACAGCAGGTCTGCAACAATAAAGGCAACTTTGCTGCAGACTTCTGCATACCGTTTGCTTAGATAAAACACGTCGAGGGGATGCTGCGAGGTCAGATGCCTTTTACAGTGCAGTACTAAGGCGGTACCATCACGCCCTTACAGCCAGATAACGGTCCACTCTTCATAATGTCACTCGTGGTCGGCCCTGTCCTTGTCTCCGCGATACAGTTGCGGTCTCTGTAAACTGTCGTCCCATCCAAGAAACAACAGAACGATTCACATTAAGCCATCGAGCCACATCACTCTGCGACTCACCTGCTTCCATTATTCCTATGGCCCTTCACAGCAGACAGTCAGTAGGCGGAATTCCATTTTCTGTTCTGAATACTGCTGTAACGACATCTGTTGGTGAAGTTTGTATGATTATACCGTGAATTAGGTACATGACGGGGAAGTAGCAATTTGTTGCTTCATTTTGCACACCAGTGTAAATAACCCACAATTACACAGTAACCTTGAGTGCCAAAATGTGTGATACTGCCTGCGTCTGTTCGTATGCTGACAGTTTGTACCGGATAAAGAAAAAATACTATGTCTTCAGAGTGCCAAAACTCATTGCGTATGAATGAAAATTTGTTTCGTTTGCGATCTATGTTGTATAGAAATATGAAATATGAAGCCAATATGTATGCAGTGTGGCTCCAGTGCCATCTAAATATGGCACGTTCACGGTTTCCCACACTTCCCCATCCTCAACCTCAGAAAGTGTGTGATGGCAGTGGGGGAAGTTTCCAGCCAGGCAAACGCTATGGCATGCAATCCTGAAGAGAAATAAAGACATGTTCATAGTATTAGTCGACCTGGAAAAATTGCGCGACGGTGTAAAATAGGACGAGATGTTAGAAATTCTGAGAAAAATAAGTGTAAGCTGTATGAAAAGACGGGAAATATACAATGTGCACAAGAACCAAGAGGGAACACTGAGGCTGGAACACCACGAACTAAGTGTTTGGATCAAAAATGGTGTAAGACAGATAAGTACCTTTTCTCCCTCTATTGTTCAATCTATACGTCAAAGAAGCATTGATGGAAATGAAAGAAACTTTCTACTGTGAGATTAAAATTCTGGTTCAAAGGGTATCAGTGACAAGATTCGCTGCTGACATCGCTATCCTCTGTGAAAGTGCCGAAGATTTACTGAATCTGTTGAATAGAATGAACGGTCTAAGGACTACAGAATGTGGACTGCAAGTGAATCGCAGAAGGACGAAAGGAATGGCAAGTAGCAGAAATGATAGTAGCGAAAGCTTACCATCCGAATCACCACGAAATAAACGAAGTTGAAGAATTCTGTAACCCAGGTTGCAAAATAACCCACTTTGGATGGTGCAAGGAGGACATATACAGCAGACAAGCACTCGCAAAAAGGACATTCCTGACCAAGAGAAGTCTACTAGTATCAAAAATAAGGGGTAATTTGAGGAAGAAATTTATGAATATGTACGTTTGAAGCACTACACTGTACGGTGATGAAACATGGATTGTGGGAAAACCGCAACAGAAGAGAATCGAAATATCTGAGATATGGTGCTACAGAAGAATGATGAAAATTATGTGGACTGATTAGCTAAGGAATAAGGGGGTTCTTTGGAGGAACGAGGAAGAATGGAAGATATGACGACAGTAATGGATAGGATGATAGGATATCTGTTAAGACGGCAGAAAATAACTTTCATGGTACTAGAGGGAAATGAAGAGGGTAGAAACTGTAGACGAACGCAGAGCTTGGAACTGATGAAGTTGTGCATCAAAATAGTGAAAAGACTGATGACGAAAAGACACAAACCGGGGAAAGGCCCTGCTTTCCTGGAATCGGTCGGTAATGAACACTTTTGACATGCTACCTCACATGTTGTTGAAGAAAACGTTTGTAAATTGAAACCAGGTTCAGTTTCCTAAGAAATCCGTTGTATTGCGATGAAGTGCAGACGTGTCGCATTAGTTTATTGTACCAGTTCTGGTGTAAGTTTTGCATGGAAGTGCGGTATTTGAGCTGAGCTTTTTTTATGCTGCTGCAGTTAGGATTCAGGACTTTGTCGTACTTCAGGTTGCCCTACGAACACTATTAATGCAGTTAATGTCAATCTGTTTAACAAGTGTCTGTGGCCACCGATTTACCCGCGCATTCAATCCAGACTGTGCTGAGATTTATTTCTGGGGCCTCTGGTCGTAGTCTCCCAGCTACCAAGTGGTCTTACAATCTAAGTTAAATCGTTTTAACCAAAGTATAAAACGACTGCCCATTCACTAAGTGCACTGATGCACCGCAAACACTTTAAATCAGTGAATTCTGTGAAATCAATGTCCTTCGTTACTCGATTCGTGAGTTTATTGCTTACTCATGTGAACGTAGATAATTGGGCGGCGCAGTTTTCGCTGACTCCAGTGATAGCACGCAACCCTTGTAGGTCAAATACTTTGACTTTTGTAAGTTTTCGAGTGAATAAGATTTTTGGATCTCATCCACCATATCGTCCATCGTGTACAAGCTCCGTTCTGGAGCATGAACGAAGTTTACGTAAGCGTTGCTGTCAACTGGGGTCGTGGCAAACAGATACCAACAAATTAATAAGCCCTTAAAGTATTTACATACATATATCGAACACCCCCCCCCCTCCTATCTTGTTACGTGTATAGTGAAGAATAAGTGGTGCAGCCCTGGGGGCACTCGCCTCCAAGTGGCTAAGTCTCTGTGGTCCACCTTCTGAAGGCACAGTTTTTGTCAGTAAATTACCAGTAGTTCACTGGTTGCCTCCTTCTTTGCAGTGCGCGTGTGAATGGAACTGAATTTTCGTTATTTCCACCCAATAGCGAACTATAATAGCGACTGCGTTATACGAAGTTACAGTTTCACTGTCCCTTAATGGTGCAAAAAGCAATATTAATTAAATATCCATGTGTATAGAACCTGTTTCATGCTAAGAAGGTTAGAAGAATCATCCAGGATTTGCAATAAATCACAAATGTAGGTGAAAGGTCTTGCAGCAGTTTATACAGCCACCGCTCCACCGACTATCCCCATCCTCGTTCATGTGTAACGATTCTGAAGCTGTTAAATTGTGAGGGCTTTGTGCTATAATAGCTAAGAGAAAAGTCTAGCCATTTCTCAGTTATTAATAAATATTTTCGCACTGTCCATGACGCTAACTAGGACAGTCGATTATAGGCCGATCATACAAGAAAGATAGATTCAAAAGACGCCATCCATCGTGCGTCATTTATTTTGGCTGATTGTTTCTTGGGCCGTAACTTACAGATTTGTGTCTGAATAACCGAACTCCATAGGTGGAATCTAACGTGCGCTCCCGTGAGACGGTCAGTCTGCGAAGTATGGTATTGTTAGTCTTCACTGAGGATCACTGAGATTAATCGCACATTTTCTCAAAATCTCAGAAATAATATCATGTAAGATAGATAATCGGAGACTTATCTTCCCGTTTTATACAGCATTGAATTGCAAGTGATTATAAAGGCTCTGGTCGCCCACGGATATGTGTGATGTCCTTAAGTTAGTTAGGTTTAAATTGTCTCAAGTTCTAGGAGACTGATGACCCCAGAAGTTAAGTCCCATAGTTCTCATAGCCATTTGAACCTAAAGTCTCTGGAGCAGGCACGCCTCTATCAAAACAAATTTTCATCATTGGCTGTGACTGCTTAACGTCCTGTGAGCACTGAAGAAAATTACCCAGTGGAGATAATAATACCAATGGTATAGGACAAGCTGCCCTTCTTAAAAACGGGAATTGAGCAACCAGAAGAAGGAATCAGAGAGGCCCGCTGGGAACGTAACGTGACAAAGTGCAAAGTGGAAATGTACAATTCCCTTGCACACTACCATCTCGCTGATTACCCGGGGAGCCATACAACTGTGGGATATGAGCCACTACCCATGAAGTGCCATAAACTATGATCATTGAGGTCAGTCGTCCAGCTGTAGCGCACTCTATATCAGTCCATCTTGTTGGATGAAATCAGCCTCATCCGTTTCAACTCCTGACCTCATTCCTCCCTGTCGGACTGGAGGTTTTAGTGTGCTGCAAATTGGCTAATTTATCCTATTTTGTCCAGTGTTCAGATCTGTGTCAGATCTGTTGTACTATTTCAGCACAGTCCATCGAGTTTCACTTTCATCCTTAAGTTGTGGTACTTTTTTCCAAATATGAGTTTACTATTTCTGCTTGTACGTGTAGGCATGTTTTTGTATGCGTGTTTTCATATATTAATTAATGTTGATATCTTTGCTCTCATAAATCCTTTAACCACATTCATTTCTAAAATGGTTCGGTACAGATGCTAATGACATGGCTCCCGTACACCCAAACGAACAAATCATCACCATATCTAACTGCTTCAAATAGTTACCATTCTACTTGATTCATTACATTCTACGTTCGGTTCAACCCAACAGAATAAAATATTTTTGACGGTTTCCTCATCCGTGGAATTCAGGAAAAGTTCTTTGATCTCAATATATACATTAACATCCCGTTTATCGAATCTAAATGATAGCTTTCCTGGACATCGAGATCCTAGTACAGTTTGTAATAGCCGTGTGCATTCAGAGTCAGAAACGGGTTATGTCGATCCATAACTTCGTAGAAGTGCAAAAGAAGTGCAAAGAATAAAGGAAGGAAGATAACTGTTTAACATCCCGTCGACAACAACGTAATTACGGGTGAAAACTGGCTATAATCTCTGCCAAGGAAACGTGGAAGAGGACCCCTGGGTACGTAAGTCACGCATGGACGCTACAATACGCATTCGTTGAAAACCAAAGTAGACAATTAATCCCCCTTGTCACCTGAGACCATCACCACATTGCTTTAAGCGATCTAGAGCACTGGTTCCCAAACTGGTGGTAATTACCCCCTGAGGAGTAAAATGACATTTTCTGAGGGGTAAAGATTAAACGATTCGATTGTGCTTCAGTCACAAAACTAAATTATTTCCTAAATATCATTACTATTATCAAGATTTTGGTAGACTGTAATACTGATTGTATACGTTATCAATACTTACTTTTGCTTAATTATTAGCATGAATGCGGTGGAAGTCACAGGTTCCTCACACAGTCAACCAATTAAACACATACTTTGTGCTTTGTCCCGTACATCACTGATGATAAAAGTGGGACATATACGTAACAAATGCTAAGTAACTGAAGGCAATGTCTTAGCGGAGCTGTAGATCGTACCTGCAGTAGTCATGAATTTTCTTCATTATTCAGTGCGAAACAGATAAATGACATGACTTAATTGACAGCACAGCAGAGCAGTAACTACGTAAGGACTGCTACAGTCCTGTACACAGTATTATTATTATTATTGTTATTATTATTATATCTCCCCCTCCCCCTCAGTGGCTGTGGTGAGACACAAACCATTAACAGGCTGAAGTCTTCTAATTTCTGCCATTTCAGAAGTTAGGAGTGTAGCAGTCAAGTGACTTATGACATGTTTGATTTTAAATGAGGTTGCAGTGTGTTGGTCAAGCCGGTAACGCAATGGAGAGGAGTGATGCAGAGGAAGTATCTTTTGTAACAACTAACAACTGGGTACCCCTCCCCCCCCCCCCCTCTGTGGATAGCTATCTTTCTCATCTGAGAAGAAGTTGTGGGTAGCACTTGCGACGCACCTCGAATTCCTTCATCATTCATTCTAACCACACACACACACACACACACACACACACACACACACACACACACAAATACAATATCACTAATTTTACATCATTTTAAAAATAAAAGTGTACATACTGATCCCAAGCCTTTGCATTTCTTATCGAAAGTTGCCTGTTGCATAGTACACTTGAACAATGAGTACCTTTTTTACAAGAAATGTCTTTCATCCTACAGTGTCGTTAGATGCTTAAGTTGCTGATAATGTGAGAAATGAAGGCGCTCAACAGACTGCAGCAGATGGGGGGGATTGTAGCTAATGTCTAACTTACACTTAGGGTAATGGTCTAAGAAAGGTTGATATCCACTGATCTAGAGGAACCAAGGAAACCTAATCATTGATGATGTTTTGAAAATCTATCCTCCCTTATGTGAATCCAGCGTGTTAAACATATCCGTCACTTTACTGTCAGCAAGTTTCATGTACAATGTTTAAATGAAATGTGAAGCATTCAGGAGATGAAGAGGAAAAGAAATGAAACTTCTCAGGTTGAGAGTGTATGTGGCTTTATTCCAGTGATTGCAAAACCGAGTCAGATTTTCAAATATGAGCCTACTGAACAGTATAACATTGTTCACACTCTGGTCAGAATCGGTACACTGACTCGGTTCAGGCAGTGTCATAAAGCTTTGAAGTGCTTCAGGTTGGCTTGGGCTACGTTGTGGTTTGTTATACTCAATCCCATGCTCCAAACACTTAAATAAGTTGCCACCTGAGCACTATTTTTACATGCTATGAATATTACTTACAGAATATTCGGTCTCCTTTAAGTATTATTAACAGGTTCCAACTGGTCTGTGCCCTACATCCGTATGCCCTCTTCCTGCAAATTGACTCAGACTTCGTCCTCTTACAGGCTGCAGATAAAGCTGCTGAAAATTAACTGCCTGTTCTCAGTTACATAAATAAGAAGTGATATGCAATTCACTTTCTTATATTATCTTAAAAACTACGACTCAATGCGTGACCACTGAGGACAGCTACCAATTCACATACAGCCCCTCTGTACTACTTGCGTAACAAATCATTTATCAACTTGATAATTAACAATTACAATACATTTATTATCTTTGACATTTTAGGTTCTTATGCTTTTTGGAGCTCTTTCCTCCTCACCGCCCTCTCCATGGAACTCCTATCTTCAACTCACCAGGGAAGGTGTCTCACTGCTTCCCACTTCCGGACAGTCACTGCAATATTAGCTCTGGTATCAGCACCAGCGATTTAAAACACCTCTCAACAGTGAGGTGCTCACCCCGTATCGACTACTGTCAATCACGAACATCGTTCCTCTGACATATGTATTTAAAGACATGATAACTCTCATTCAAAGGATGGGATGTATCACTACTTATCCCTCCTCTAAGAGAAAAGATGTAGTGACCACACATTTAACTTCAGCTTTATTATACAAGTGTGACGTAAATAGATACGATAGCTTCAATTTTTCTTTCAGTTTATCATTGTAGTAATATTTATTTGTGTTTGGTTTTACCATTAACACATATTTGATTATACCTTATCACAAAAATCTCTTTATTTCTTGGAAAACGTTAATATTATCTATACTTCTAGGATCAAACGTCAGAGCACTCTGAGATTACATTGTGTCCTCGCAGACAGATAAATTACGTAACCTTAATAAGTTTATTTAATCAGCCTGGAGGAAATGCTGCTTTATCCAGGGTCTCTACCCTTGGGCAAATAATAATTCTCGGAGCCATTTCTCAGCACTGCCCTTCCAGGGATTAAATAATCTTTTCTCTAACTTCGTACCCTTGCTAACGTGATGTACCTCTCTTCCCATGAAGTTATTGGGTACCTTCCTTCCTTCGGTCCACCCAAACTTGGATAAGTTTCCTTCTCTGAGGCAACTTACCTATAAACTCCTACAAAGTGGTTGGGGTCCTCCCTTCCATAGGTTCACCTCAACCTGGTATAAGTTACCTTCTCTGGGAAACCTTACCCATAAACTTCCATAAAGTCCATCAGAAGACTTCTTTAGTATTATTTTGAGTTCTCCAGTACTTCTCCTTTCAGATTTTCTTGTTTCTATCTCTGCGTCATCCAGCAGACAGCTGATTTTTTCCAGACAATTCTCTTGCCTGACTGTTCTTCCTATCGGTACTCTCCTCCAAATCCCTTTTCCGTCTACATGATAGATTGTCATTTATTCGTCCCAATTATTCCTCCCCTCGAAAAAGTAGCAAGACCAAGTAAGGAAGTGAAAAAAATTGAATCAAAATTTAGGACCCAATGATGGAAAGAAGACCCCAGAGATGGAAGCCCTCTCCGCCCCCTACCCCAGGCCACCCTCACTGCCAGGTTCTTCATTAGGATTCCAGGGGCGTAGAGTGGTCCAAATGCCTTACAGAACGGTAACGTCCCGACATCACCCGAACAGGCCCCAAAAGGTGGTTGTAATACCCTGCTATGGAATGCCTGTAGAGAAATAACAATATAAATGTGTTAAATGTGTGTGTGAGAGAGATTTGTAATGTCTGCAAATCCCACACCTTCCCTCTAAAATGAACACAAACTGACCCATCACGCGGTCATTAAATATAAAAGTTAACAAAATTGCCTAGCTACATTTTTCAGAGTAAAGAATAATGCTCTCATTCATTCCTAATGGTAAAGATGATAACCCATCAGGAAATACATTTTGCGAACGCTTTATGTATTTAATATTTACCTTGTATTCTGGTAAAAAAAGTACTCAATGTATAAGTCTACTAAGCAACAGGCAACTTTCCATGAGAAATGCTAAGGCTTGGGATCAATATATAAAATTATCTTTGATCCCAAAATTAAAGTCTGAAGTTTCTTAATGCTCCATACTATAGCTAATAACTCCTTTTCTGTTGCTGTATATCTTAACCCATACTTACTGAAAGCTCGACTCGCAAATGATAGCGTATTGAGCTCTCCCAAACTCGATCCCATTCATCCCGAAACCTCTCACATGCTATCCCACACTCGGAAGCATCAATACTTAAGTTAAAGGATTGATCCATTTGTGAATGTTTTAAAATTGGAGCTTATACGAATTCTAATTTAATTTTATGAAAATAATCATACTCTTCACTTCCACAAGTTCATTTTGATCTTATTATTCACTGGTTGCCCTGATGTAGTTTACCTCTCATTCAAGGAAGGGAATGTATCACTATAGCCTTTGTATCCTCTTTTCAGCCATGCTTGCCCACAACGTTTTCAACTGGTCCTTCATATCCTGGCTACTGGCAACGGCAAGAAGTTGATGCCCGATTTGGTTCCACACATTTTCTTTCAGAAACAGATCTGTGAATCTTTTTGGGCACGGAAGAACCTTAAAATCTTGCAGACAGTTCTGAGAAACATGAGACACATGTGGAGGAGCACTGTCCTGTTTAAATAATGGACAACGATAATCATTTGCATTTGAGCAGATCCGTGATTCATCGCTAAACACGATACGACGCTATTCATCGTCCACCCGTGCTTCCAGGCCACGGCACCAATTTAGATGCAACAGTTTGTGTTGTGTTAACAGCAGATTACACGTGGAACGGTTAACGCCTTGGTCTGGCTGTTGATAGTCTCTGACCTATGGTCCACGATGACAGAGAATGTTGCTCGGAGTCTATTACTTGTTCTTGAAAGGTAGACGAAGATGTTAAGCAGTTACGATGACCTTGTTGCACAGTTGACGGTCCTCCAATGTGACGGTCAAACGCGGTCGACCAGAACCCTGACGACGAGTGTGCCTGCCCTCACATTTCCATACAGTCCATCAACGCACCACTGTAATCTCAGAATGCCAAAAAAATATGGATATTGTACGATTCGACTAGTCGATCAAATGGAGAGCCACAGTGAGGCCAATTTTAGGTACTGATAACGCTGTCCCACACCAGTACGTGGCATCTTCGTATCCTTCACCGCATTCACTCAACATTTGACGCTGTCTACGGCCGTTACACACCTTACCAGACCTGGTAACAACACTAAACACGAACGATGCTACACCCGAACAACACTAATGCACTCTGGTAGCTGTGCTATCGCAGAGAACTGCATCTTTAATCATTTACATAAGCTTCGATCGTGTGTACCTGTACGAAATTACATTGACATTCCTCCATGCCTTCTATGTATTTCGCTTCTTCTCTCAATCTGTGCACTTTTTGAGCTGGTGTAACTTCATTGACGTATTAGCCCTACGGAAGAAACACATTACAAACGCAAAAATTGCGTCCTTAGTGAGCGATTTATTAATGTTGGAGCCATTCAGGTGGTTTCCGTTCAAATAAGTACCTATAATTTGCTTCTGCTTTCGGCTATGTCACATGGAACACAGAGAGTTTGGCTAGTGGAGTGGCTACAAAACCTGAGACTACTCTAACCATAACAGTTCCTTGAGAATGGTAACCGAAAGTAGACACCTGAATCTTAATTTCATCAGGCCTAGATAAGTGTGAATTCACGAAAGAATAAGCGTTTCATAATAGTTTGTTCAGGTGCCCTTTAAGACTTTATTATGGATCAATTACTTTCATGTGTAACTCAGTTACCCGATTAAAATTACTTGGCAGTTGAGGCCCGCCACTTGTCGCTACAGTGTTGCAACATCGTGTGCCAGCTACTGCTAGGCGATAAGGGACTCAAAGACGGCATGTCAGTTAACAAATCCTGTTAATGTGTAACGTGCAGCAATGTTGGAGCTGGCCGCCGCGCGGTATGATGAAAATGCCAGATGCTCTGTCGACAGCTGATTTTAAATGACCAATGACTGAAATGCGGCAGACGACGCGTATTGCGCCTCTGAATTTAATCTCAGGTCCTAATCTCGCCGCAACCACTTGGTGTGCTGTGTATCCGAGGGAACTACAGTCAGTAATCTGCTGCCCAGCTAAAACCACTATCGTTTTATTCACAGCGGTTAAAGTTAAGCTCTATAAGCAAACTCAACACAGAAAAATTTCAGTGTCAGCGCTAAAAGCAAACTGTAATTTCTCGCTACCTTAAACTGTTACTTGAAAGTACACTCACACTGGCTACATGAGCTGTCGTGTTAACAATCGATGAGAAACCCTGGTTGACACTTGGTTGCAGATTATAGGCGGCACAGGCAGACTCCAAACGAGAAAAACAATGGTAGGAAGAAAAATAAGAAAAAATAACAAACTCAATACTATGATGAAAATTATGCGACGAAGTATTAGAAATTAAAGGTACCGTATTTAAACCAATTAACTGAATAAAAATTATAATCCAAGTCTGTTGATTAGATTTAGAAAAAAATTCACTGTATTTGTACAAATTCGAACAAGTTATTTATATGCTAACTACTGCCCTACGCCATCATTTTGAATTGGGATGTTTATGAGTCTGGTGACCCCAGTTGCAAAGATGAACTTCAGCCTTCAGAAAATCGGCTTCGCGCATTGTCGTACGAAGCATACTTACTGTAAGCCTATATCTATGATTATACTAACTCTAAATTTGATACTGAACCAAGTCTTGTCGGAATGATACAGTAGTGTCTGCTTAGTGCTGTATATAAAACGTATATTTCGTTAGCATCGTTTTGTGTGTGTATGTGTGTGTGTTTGTTCTATTTGGTGCCGTATACGAGGGTTGTCCAGAAAGTAAGTTCCGCTCGGTCGCGTAATGGAAACCACAATGAAAACCAGAAACGGTTTATTTGCAACACTTAGGTACACCTTCCACCTACCTCTCTACATAGTCGCCGCTCCAACTTCGAGTGTTGTCGTAGTGTTGTATTTGTATCAACATTCCAATAACCTCGTCATAGAAAGCAACTACCTGTGCTTTCAGCCAGTTATCTGCACTGGTCTGCAGCTCGTTGTGTGTGGAAAAATTTTGTCCTCATAGTCAGCGGTTCTTGCGAGCGGAGATGAGAGTCAGGGGAAGCAAATTACGGACTGTATTTTGGGTGACCAAACACTTCACATCGCAAACACAGCTGGAGCGACGTCATTGCCCCTGCAGTGTGCGGCTGAGAACTGGTATAAAGAAGGAACTACTCGACACTTGTGATGTGTGGGCTGCATGACGCAGGCGAATTCTCTAACCAGGCCCTCATACATTGCGGGAGACGCTATTCCCTAAGCTTCTTTACGTGCTCACTGTTCACTCAGAACTGGAAAGAGCGACGCGACACGATCGACGGGCATACTAGAGACACTGTCCAACACATCTGAGCAAAGTTTTACCGGATTTTCCCAGTGGTTTTCATTTCTCGGCCGATCGGAACTTACTTTCTGGACAACCCTTTTATTTGACGAAGTACAAAATAAAAGGCCGTGACTCGGGATTCAGGATCCAAGCACATCAAGAAAGGAAGACGTACAAGGATTTTGACGTGAACTGACAAATTTTTGTGGCAATTTGGCGACGGCGAGTGGTTCGGGCGTCACACTGACCGCTCTGATTGGAGAAAACCGGCTCTGACGCGTGAAGTGTCGTATCAAGTAATTTTAAACGAACTTTTATGGATCCTTTCCATGTATTGTGTACCATTCACATTTACTCTTATAAGAGTAACTAGTTTCTGCTTGGACTCGACAATATTCTACAAGCATCTACATCTACATCTACATTGATACTCCGCAAGCCACCCAACGGTGTGTGGCGGAGGGCACTTTACGTGCCACTGTCATTACCTCCCTTTCCTGTTCCAGTCGCGTATGGTTCGCGGGAAGAACGACTGTCTGAAAGCCTCCGTGCGCGCTCTAATCTCTCTAATTTTACATTCGTGATCTCCTCGGGAGGTATAAGTAGGGGGAAGCAATATATTCGATACCTCATCCAGAAACGCACCCTCTCGAAACCTGGCGAGCAAGCTACACCGCGATGCAGAGCGCCTCTCTTGCAGAGTCTGCCACTTGAGTTTATTAAACATCTCCGTAACGCTATCACGGTTACCAAATAACCCGGTGACGAAACGCGCCGCTCTTCTTTGGGTCTTCTCTATCTCCTCCGTCAACCCGACCTGGTACGGATCCCACACTGATGAGCAATACTCAAGTAAAGGTCGAACGAGTGTTTTGTAAGCCACCTCCTTTGTTGATGGACTACATTTTCTAAGCACTCTCCCAATGAATCTCAACCTGGTACCCGCCTTACCAACAATTAATTTTATATGATCATTCCACTTCAAATCGTTCCGTACGCACACTCCCAGATATTTTACAGAAGTAACTGCTACCAGTGTTTGTCCCGCTATCATATAATCATACAATAAAGGATCCTTCTTTCTATGTATTCGCAATACATTACATTTGTCTATGTTAAGGGTCAGTTGCCACTCCCTGCACCAAGTGCCTATCCGCTGCAGATCTTCCTGTATTTCGCTACAATTTTCTAATGCAGCAACTTCTCTGTATACTACAGCATCATCCGCGAAAAGCCGCATGGAACTTCCGACACTATCTACTAGGTCATTTATATATATTGTGAAAAGCAATGGTCCCATAACACTCCCCTGTGGCACGCCAGAGGTTACTTTAACGTCTGTAGACGTCTCTCCATTGATAACAACATGCTGTGTTCTGTTTGCTAAAAACTCTTCAATCCAACCACACAGCTGGTCTGATATTCCGTAGGCTCTTACTTTGTTTATCAGGCGACAGTGCGGAACTGTATCGAACGCCTTCCGGAAGTCAAGAAAAATAGCATCTACCTGGGAGCCTGTATCTAATACTTTCTGGGTCTCATGAACAAATAAGGCGAGTTGGGTCTCACACGATCGCTGTTTCCGGAATCCATGTTGATTCCTACATAGTAGATTCTGGGTTTCCAGAAATGACATGATACGCGAGCAAAAAACATGTTCTAAAATTCTACAAGAGATCGACGTAAGAGATATAGGTCTATAGTTTTGCGCATCTGCTCGACGACCCTTCTTGAAGACTGGGACTATCTGTGCTCTTTTCCAATCATTTGGAACCCTCCGTTCCTCTAGAGACTTGCGGTACACGGCTGTTAGAAGGGGGGCAAGTTCTTTCGCGTACTCTGTGTAGAATCGAATTGGTATCCCGTCAGGTCCAGTGGACTTTCCTCTATTGAGTGATTCCAGTTGATTTTCTATTCCTTGGACACTTATTTCGATGTCAGCCATTTTTTCGTTTGTGCGAGGATTTAGAGAAGGAACTGCAGTGCGGTCTTCCTCTGTGAAACAGCTTTGGAAAAAGGTGTTTAGTATTTCAGCTTTACGCGTGTCATCCTCTGTTTCAATGCCATCATCATCCCGTAGTGTCTGGATATGCTGTTTCGAGCCACTTACTGATTTAACGTAAGACCAGAACTTCCTAGGATTTTCTGTCAAGTCGGTACATAGAATTTTACTTTCGAATTCAATGAACGCTTCACGCATAGCCCTCCTTACGCTAACTTTGACATCGTTTAGCTTCTGTTTGTCTGAGAGGTTTTGGCTGCGTTTAAACTTGGAGTGGAGCTCTCTTTGCTTTCGCAGTAGTTTCCTAACTTTGTTGTTGTACCACGGTGGATTTTTCCCGTCCATCACAGTTTTACTCGGCACGTACCTGTCTAAAACGCATTTTACGATTGCCTTGAACTTTTTCCATAAACACTCAACATTGTCAGTGTCGGAACAGAAATTTCCGTTTTGATCTGTTAGGTAGTCTGAAATCTGCCTTCTATTACTCTTGCTAAACAGATAAACCTTCCTCCCTTTTTTTATATTCCTATTAACTTCCATATTCAGGGATGCTGCAACGGCCTTATGATCACTGATTCCCTGTTCTGTACATACAGAGTCGAAAAGTTCGGGTCTGTTTGTTATCAGTAGGTCCAAGATGTTATCTCCACGAGTCGGTTCTCTGTTTAATTGCTCGAGGTAATTTTCGGATAGTGCACTCAGTATAATGTCACTCGATGCTCTGTCCCTACCACCCGTCCTAAACATCTGAGTGTCCCAGTCTATATCTGGTAAATTGAAATCTCCACCTAAGACTATAACATGCTGAGAAAATTTATGTGAAATGTATTCCAAATTTTCTCTCAGTTGTTCTGCCACTAATGCTGCTGAGTCGGGAGGTCGGTAAAAGGAGCCAATTATTAACCAAGTTCGGTTGTTTAGTGTAACCTCCACCCATAATAATTCACAGGAACTATCCACTTCTACTTCACTACAGGATAAACTACTACTAACAGCAACGAACACTCAACCACCGGTTGCATGCAATCTATCCTTTCTAAACACCGTCTGTACCTTTGTAAAAATTTCGGCAGAATTTATCTCTGGCTTAAGCCAGCTTTCTGTACCTATAAAGATTTCAGCTTCGGTGCTTTCTATCAGCGCTTGAAGTTCCGGTACTTTGCCAACGCAGCTTCGACAGTTGACAATTACAATACCGATTGCTGCTTGGTCCCCGCATGTCCTGACTTTGCCCCGCACCCGTTGAGGCTGTTGCCCTTTCTGTACTTGCCCAAGGCCATCTAACCTAAAAAACCGCCCAGCCCACGCCACACAACCCCTGCTACCCGTGTAGCCGCTTGTTGCGTGTAGTGGACTCCTGACCTATCCAGCGGAACCCGAAACCCCACCACCCTACGGCGCAAGTCGAGGAATCTGCAGCCCACACGGTCGCAGAACCGTCTCAGCCTCTGATTCAGACCCTCCACTCGGCTCTGTACCAAAGGTCCGCAGTCAGTCCTGTCGACGATGCTGCAGATGGTGAGCTCTGATTTCATCCCGCTAGCGAGACTGGCAGTCTTCACCAAATCAGATAGCCGCCGGAAGCCAGAGAGGATTTCCTCCGATCCATAGCGACACACATCATTGGTGCCGACATGAGCGACCACCTGCAGATGGGTGCACCCTGTACCCTTCATGGCATCCGGAAGGACCCTTTCCACATCTGGAATGACTCCCCCCGGTATGCACACGGAGTGCACATTGGTTTTCTTCCCCTCTCTTGCTGCCATTTCCCTAAGGGGCCCCATTACGCGCCTGACGTTGGAGCTCCCAACTACCAGTAAGCCCACCCTCTGCGACTGCCCGGATCTTGCAGACTGAGGGGCAACCTCTGGAACAGGACAAGCAGCCATGTCAGGCCGAAGATCAGTATCAGCCTGAGACAGAGCCTGAAACCAGTTCGTCAGACAAACTGGAGAGGCTTTCCGTTCAGCCCTCCGGAATGTCTTTCGCCCCCTGCCACACCTTGAAACGACCTCCCACTCTACCACAGGTGAGGGATCAGCCTCAATGCGGGCAGTATCCCGGGCAACCACAGTCGTAGTCCGATCAGGGGATGCGTGGGACGAGCTGGCCGTCCCCGACAAACCCCCATCCGGACCCCCACAGTGATGCCCATTGCCAACAGCCTCAAGCTGTGTGACCGAAGCCAACACTGCCTGAAGCTGGGAGCGAAGGGATGGCAACTCAGCCTGCATCCGAACACAGCAGTTGCAGTCCCTATCCATGCTAAAAACTGTTTTGCAAAGAACGTCTGAACTAATCTACAGAGAGCGCAAACAAATCGACAAAATTTAAACGGTTATTAAAATACAAGATTGCCTAGTAAATGCAGTAATGCTGCTACTTGCGCACTGCTGACACTGCTCGGCGGCGGAAGGAGTCTACGCGAATTTACACTATTCAGGTACTAAAACGCGATGCTACAACTCTCAAATACTATAATACGCCCGAAATTTATGAATTAAACAATGCAAGTACCAAAAACACGCAAAGAAATTAAGAATTAAACTATGTACCAAATGAGTGAGCTAGGAGTATACGACTTGCTGCTGCAGCTGCTTATCCAACGGCGGCAGGGAGCACTGCAGAACTGTTTTGATTAGAGCGAACTCCGAGACGTCTATTGGAAAAATCAATGCCAGATAAAGCAACTATTTCAACAGACTGTGAGGGAAATGTAGAGATGTGGCACTAAATATGTTAGTTGTTAAAAGCCGGATTATATGCCACACAGTCCTAGACCTCACGTCTCTCATAGAAAGCGGACGTCTCCACACCATCCTAGCAACTGGGAATCGGCTGAAACAGGAAGCAGAGAGCATTTTTGACAATCCGAAGAACTTTAATCGGGAATATAGGTTATACGTAAAAGGAGGAAAAATAATTTTAATGCCAAACAGAAGCACTGGTTCTATCAAGGTCCAAAATGAACCCGATAGCGAACTAATACGGGCAAGTGTAGCCTGGGTCGGTGGACTTCCATTAATAATTGGATATTTCTACCGACCACCAGATTAAGACACATGTAAAAATGGCCTAAAGTCGATATCACGGAAATACCCAAAGCATACAGTAGTAGTGGGTGATGACTTTAACCTGACCAGTATCGACTGGGGCATGAACTGAAAACATGAAAGAACACCTAGTTCACATCTGCAAATTTAGCATAATAAGGTCAAATAATAGTCTAATGTTACCAAGTATTTAAAAAAAACCTGAAGGCACCAACACTGGTTTAACGATTCCTTTCGCAGAATGTTAAGTCACCAGACTACTACGAGGTCATGCTATAAGTATTCCCTCAGAATTTTTAACGTGAAACCTCTTAAATCTGTATAAATAAACCAGACTTTATTAACATTCTATATCTTTATTCTTCATGTTTACAAGTTTGCAGCCCTTCCCCGCTAGAGGGCTACGAACTGTAGCGTTTGATATGGTGAGCTATCACATAACTATGTCGGAGCGTGAGAAACACTGTGTTGTAATCGAATTTCAGATTCAGAGAGTTTATCCACACGTGCAGCACCCTCTCCTTCAGCACGACAATGCCAGACCACATATGAGCACTGCGATTTCTGCAACAGTCCGACGCACTGGGTTCACTGACATCGATCATATTACATGCACTGCCCACTTGTCACCATCTGATTCTCATCTGTCTCCAAAACAGAAAACACTATCGAAAACTCCACATTGATAATGATGGTGTGGTACAAGCAGAGGTGCGGTTTTGTCACTGTATCACCAGACTGGTCACTCGTTGAGACAAATGTATTCATCGCCAGGGTGACAGTGTTGCGTAATAAGTATATACACGTAAATAATGAAGATATAGATTGTTAATAACGTTTGCTTTATCCAAAAATTTTTAAGAGTTTCCACGCAACAAATTCGCACGCATTACTTTTCAGCAAGCTCTCGTATATTCTCACTAAAAAGTGAAAAGTTAGTAGGAACATGTGTTTCCACAAAACATGCCATGCGCCAAGCTTACAATAAATTTCACTTGGCGAAGAGTCTATTAGAAGATCATAGAGAGTTCCGAGCATTCAACAAGTCAATAATCGGGTCCAAACATCCTATTCAATATGCCATGGATACATTCGCTGCTGAAACTGGAGACAGCAGATAGAAAGACGGAATATCAATTTTGCCCGCATCTCGTGGTCGTGCGGTAGCGTTCTCGCTTCCCACGCCCGGGTTCCCGGGTTCGATTCCCGGCGGGGTCAGGGATTTTCTCTGCCTCGTGATGGCTGGGTGTTGTGTGCTGTCCTTAGGTTAGTTAGGTTTAAGTAGTTCTAAGTTCTAGGGGACTTATGACCACAGCAGTTGAGTCCCATAGTGCTCAGAGCCATTTGAACCATTTTGAATATCAATTTTATAATTTAAAAATCTGTATGAGCATCCCACCGTACCTGTGTTTGACCCCACACAGTGTCACAAACGAGACATGTTGGTTATCCCCAGTGTTGAAAAGTAATTAATACAACTTATAAGGACAGAGGGACCAAGCGATGACGGAATTAGTGTAAAGTTTTAAATTAAATATACAGCGGAATTCACTCCTTTTCTATCTCATATTTCTTGAGAATCTCTCACACAGCGAATAGTTCTACTTGACTGGAAATGAATGCAGGTCACTCCTACGTAAAAAAAAGTGTAAATGACCGGATAGACGGAATTATGGATCAATATCAGTAATGCCCAGCCGATGCAGGACCCTAAAGCACATGCCATCATTAAACAATATGTCGCTGCTGGAGGAAAACTAGCTTCTAGCAAATAATTATCACACATTCAGAGGAAACCACTCGTGTGAAACGCAGTCTGCTATGTCCAGACTTGACATACCGTACTCACTAGATGCAGATCAACAAGTAGATTACGTCTTCCTAAATTTCCGAAAGACATTCGACACTCTAACACATCGAGGGGTACTAGCCAAGACTCGGTTATTTTTTGACTCGTATAACTCGAAAATTTATAGTGGACGGCGAATGTTCAACAGTATGAAAGTACCAACGCTATCAAACGATTCACCAGACTGGATCAGCAGTACTGTGTGATTGATAGCTGACGATACTGCTGTCTGCAGTGTCTTTATATAATAATAATAACGAACAGCAGAAAAGCTTCACATCTGTATCAATTTCCTGCAATGAGTTGGAGCGCTACTTAAATATGGATATACCTACGATGGTACCAGTAACAAGAAGAAATATTTCTATAGTATCCGATTAGAAGATCAGTCACAGATATTTTGAGCACATCATATATTATCACAGTAAGATCATACTAGTAAGCGATGTGGAAGATTTAGATTTGTCAGAAGTGTTACGGGAAAGTACAGTGTTACATTAGAGAAATCGCATATAAACCGCTTCTGCGACCAGTTCTACAGTGGCGGTAAATCTCTCATGTACAATGAAGAGCCAGGAAAACAGGTACACCTGCCTAATATCGTGTAGGCCCCTAACGAGCACACAGAAGGACTGCAACACGACGTGGCACGGACTAGACTAATGTATGCAGTAGTGCCTGAGGGAAATGACACCATGAATCCTGCAGGGATGCCCATAAATCGGTAAGAGTACGAGGGGTGGGAGATCTCATATGAACAGCTCTTTGCGAGGCAACCTAAATATGCTCATAATGTACATGTCTGGGGAGTTTGTGAGCCAGTGAAAGTGTTTAAGCTCAGAAGGGCGTTCCTGGAGCCACTCTGTAGAAATTCTGGACGAGTGAGGTGTCGCATTGTCCTGCTGGAATTGCACGATTCCGTCGGATTGCACAATGGACATGAATGTGTGCAGGTGATCAGACAGGATCCTTCACCAGCTAGAACAGTCCTCTGAAGACATGCAGGATCCATGGATTCGTGAAGTTGTCTCTATACCCGTACACATACATCCGTCCGATGAAATTTTGAACGAGACTCGTCCGACCGGGCAACATGTTTCCAGTCATCAGCAGTCCAGCGTCGATGCTGACGGGTCCAAGCGTAGGCAAAGCTTTGCGTCGTGCAGTCATCACGGGTACGCGAGTGGGCCTTCGGCTCCGTATGTCCCTATCCGTGATGTTGCGGTCAATGGTTCGCACGCTAACACTTGTTGAAGGCCCAGCATTGATATCTGCCGCAGTTTGCGGAAGGGTTGCACTACTGTCACATTGACCGATTCTCTTCAGTCGCCGTTTGTCCTGTTCTTGTAGGACCTGTATCCGGCCGAAGCGATGGAGATGTGACGTTTTCCCGTGTTCCTGATATTCGCGGTACGCCCCTGAAATGGTCGTCCGGAAAAATACCACTTAATTCCTACTTCGGAGATCTAACAACTGCGTCAAGTACTTGATGTCTTACATAGGCGTTGCCCATCAGCGTAACCTGCCTGTCTAAATATCTCTGTATTTGAATACACATGCCTATACCAGTTTCTTTGGCGCTTCAATGCATACAACAGCTTCAAATGTCTGATTACCTTATAAATGAATCAATGTGTTAAATATTTCACGTTAACTATTTAAGCCAAGTTTGGAAATTATGTTTAAAGTTTGTTGTAATTCGCTAAGTTCTCTCATTCTCAAATATTGGGTGAATAAAGTTCGGGTATTTGCATCCGTCAGTTACGCTGTCTCAAGAACAACACACATGTTACCCATCGCACTCCCTTCGGATTGGTGGTAAGACGGCCCAGTGGAGAGCCCTTCAATAACTGAACACAGATCAAGTATGAGAACAGAAAGAAGGTGTACAGAACTGAGAAAAAAAGCAAAACAGAACAAACAAGCTGTCGCAGCTTAAAAACTACAATAGTGAGAGAATGTCAATTGCCGTGGCGTCGCGGTTAAGTGGTCACGGTATTGGATGTTGAAGCGGACGACCCATGTTCAGAACCTCCCACGTACCATTTGCTTTTATTTATTTAATCATAACATTATGAACTGTCCGTACTGTCATTTAAAGGTTTGTTCTCTTTCTGTAGTCTTGGCAGTTGTCTTACTATACATTGGTTGCAGAATATGAGTCATGTAGTAAGAATACGTTACCGTAGCAAGTAAACATGATGAGCAGTGAGAGCATGCGAGATACCACATACACCTCTCACAGAAATGAAAACAAGAAATAAGCGGATGTGAACTATATTACATGAAAGGAATTGTAGAGTCAAAACTTCAAAAACGAAACGCCATTTTAAAAACGTTAAAAAACATATGTTTTGACCGAGCACAGAGAAACTGTGTGATTGTGATAGTGTTGCGTTCACTTGTTGTAGCTTATGTGACAAACTACTATGTTTTCATCGTTTCCTTGGAAGTGGTCAGATTCATATTCATATGAACACCGAAACTGGACAAGGAGGCCTACCTCACTCACTTTCCATGTGTACAAATTAGGTGTGCCGGTAAGGGATTCCCATCGTACGCCACACTTACTATCACTA
Organism: Schistocerca serialis cubense; assembly: GCF_023864345.2. Taxonomy (NCBI): domain Eukaryota; kingdom Metazoa; phylum Arthropoda; class Insecta; order Orthoptera; family Acrididae; genus Schistocerca; species Schistocerca serialis. The sequence goes on from NC_064640.1 coordinate 470,284,444, forward strand.
AAGCCGCATATGATACACCAGACTTGTTTTCCGGTGAAGGATTCGGTTGACTTGTCGTAACTGTCACGATGGAGATATGAAGCGACTCGCCTGCTTGACAGTCAAACACTGGTTACTTAACCACAAAGCCGTCGTACGGTCAGCCCGCTCTTTATTGCACTTCTTATGCTTGGACCGTTCAGTGTTCCTATTTTTCTTTTTTTTCAAAGTTCAGTACACCTCCTTCCTGTTTTCGTCCATTTTCTGTGTTCAGGCTTTGACGGGCTGTCCACTGGGCCCTCTTACCAGAAAATCTGAGATGGATGCGATGGGGAGTTTCCCTTGTAAGCTTAGTGCCCGTCTTACTGTGTTACTTTTTAACATAATATTGTTCTTGCTAATGAGAAGATTATGACATCATTTGAAATTTTTAAATTCGCTTAATAACTATGCAAAATAAACAAAATTAAGATTCTGTGGCCTCTGGAAGGCTGTAGATAGACAGTCTAGAATCGACAAGGGGTTCCGGTTTCCGGATTGCTAGATAGTCGCATAGGTGGAGGGGTAGTCAAATGAAAACGAGACGGATGGCAAAAAGTAAGTAAATTTTATATTCTTTCAAAACTAATCGCCATAATTCTTAATACATGTGTCCAACTATGAGACATGACGATCAGTGTCTTCTTGGAAATACATTTGGCGTTGGCTACGGAATCATGATGGTACTCAGGCGTGCGCCTGTTCGTACGAAGTAAATCGACGGCCGCGATAGTCTTTCTTCCTAAGGGCTCCAAAAGTATTAGAGTACATGTGGGGAGTGGTCGGGACAGTATGGACGATGTGTAAGGGGTTCCCAGCGATGTTTCTACAGCGTAGTCGAAATAAACTTGGCAGGATGTGGGCACTCACTATCCAGCGACAAAATGGTGGTGCCCTGTGCAGTTGAACGTCTTGGCAATCTTCACTTTTTGCAGAGTGGCCACATACCGCTGTCCCTTAATTGTGGCGCCCTGTTTCAGAATGTCAATGAGATGCGGTTTCGTGAAATCAAAGAAAAAGGTCATCATGACTTTTCCGGAGCTGGCGTTTATGTTGTTTCGACTACACAGAAGACGTTTCGGTGGGGTGCAATTACACATTCTCCACAGAGTCCCGATCTCTCCCCAGGCGATTTCTGTATTAATGGAATTCTGCAAAAAGAATGGGCGTATGATTAGTCAAACTGAACAGTTCAAATTTATAGGTAGTAAACTGTCGTGGAAAGCCCACGTTCGGGATCTTGTTCATAGACTTAATGCTGCCATTCTTACTACTCGAACGGTGTCTGAAGTTAAGTGATCGATGGACACGAAAACTAGTCTACTTTGCTTATTTTCATTCGCTTATGTCGTATGTTACTATATTTTGGGGTAACTCTTCCCATTCTAAAAGGTGATTTTGGGCTCAGGAATGGGCGGATCGGGCAATAAGTGGTGTAAGTTCGCAATGCTCTGTTCACTAGCCTGGGTATTTTGATATTGGCCTTTCAATATATATATTCGTTAGTGTCGTTTCCTGTTAACAATATCAGCTTTTTCCCAAGAAATAGCAACTTTCACTCAGTTAATATTCGGCAGAAATCCAGTCTGCATTTGGATCGAACTTCCTTAACTCTTGTGCAGAAGGTGAGCAGTATACTGCTGCATACATTTTCAGTAAGCTACCACAACAATTAAAAAATCTTAGCAGTAATCCACCCACTTTCAGATCGAAAATGAAGTGTTTCCTCATGGGTCACTCCTTCTATTCTGTAGGCAACGAGAAACATTTTTCCATGAAGGCATCGACCATCTTGTTTCACAGTGGGATAAATTAGTTAACAGCTGTGATGATTATTTTTGAAACACTGAACAGTGTGCTTACTTTTTGCCATATGTCTAGTTTTCACTTGACTGCCCCTTATAATATAGATTGTTCCAGTGGTCTGAGTAGATATTTAAACAGACATCGAACGATTCTGCATCTACTACTACATCAGTACCCCACAAACCCCTGCGAAGTTCGTGGTAGAGGGTACGTCCCACATTACTGGTATTTAGATTGTTTTCCCGTTCTATTCATGAGTGGGGCATGGGAAAAGCGATATTTTAAATGTCTACTTGTGTTCTGTAACTAATGTAATCCTGTCTTCACGATCCCTTTGCGAGCGATACATAGGGGACTGTAGTATACTCCTAGAATCATTATTTAATGCCTGTTCTCGAAACTTTGTATGTGAACTTTCTCGTGATAGTTTACGTCTGTCTTGAGGAGTCTGTCAGTTCCGTTTCATCAACGCCTCTGTGACATTATCCTACGTATGATACAAACCACTGAACATTCGTGCTGCCCTTCTCCGTACACGTTCAATATATACGTTCAATGACAGACGCACTACTAGGTTCACAGAAGGCTGACATAGCACGCGTAACAGAAATGCTCGGGAAATTCAAATATAGATCTTAGGAAGAAAGACGGCCAAATTCTCGTGAAACCGTGTTGTGTAAATATACAGAACATGTATTCGAAGCCGTCTGTGTGACTGGTTTGCTGCCACCATTGAAAACCTCATGGTAAGGTATGACACATTATTGAGAGCACAGAAACATAAGCCTAACAGGCAGACTTTCGTGTCATTCAATACCAAGTGAAATACGACTGAAAATCAGAAATGTCGGTATGATGTACCCTCCGCCTTGCACTGCTCAGTGACTTGCGGAATATAGAGACCGTTTCTCAAGGAATATTAAATATTTCATGAGGTGTTACTGTAGATTGATTCGAATTAAATATTCAGTACAACCTTCCTCCAGTGTTATTGGTTACATGGATAAGTCATCATGCACCGTGTCGTAGCTCCACTTTCAATGCGATTATTTATCGGTTGTCATTATCATTTTGAAGCTCTACTTGTGGAGTTCTGGTTGAGCTTACATCATTAAATATATACAGCGTTTAACGATGTCTTACAGGGCTCCATTATCTACGTTTTCTAGAAGCCAAGCTTCCAGTATTATTAGAAGACGTTTCTTTCGATACTAAGATGGGTACATTCGTCGAGAATGACTGGGCCCCCGCACAAATGCTTCAAATGGCTCTGAGCACTATGGGACTTAACTGCTGTGGTCATCAGTCCCCTAGAACTTACAACCACTTAAACCTAACTAACCTAAGGACATAACACGCATCCATGCCCGAGGCAGGATTCGAACCTGCGACCGTAGCGGTCGCGCGGTTCTAGACTGTAGAGCCTAGAACCTCTCGGCCAATTCGGCCGGCCGCCCCTGCACAATGTAGCTGTCTGGTGACACAGCATCTAACTCCAATTTTCACTGGCTTCGCCACCAAGATTCCCGGACGTAATGCTTTTATATTTTTCCCTGTGACACTGGTTCAAAGGCAGAGTCTACATAAGGAAAGTACATGATGGTGGTTACTGGCTAGTAGAACTGAAGGAATAGCGTAAGATTTACTTACTGTGGAGGTTTAGGAATAACAGTGTTTATATAATGAGTTATGTAGGTAACAGTACTATTCTGTTGTGATTAAGAAGTTCAGCTTAGAAACCGCCTCTACTGATAAACTAGTTTCTGGGTCTTCATGCTAATAGTTGAGACAGACTTAAATTTCACACTGCAATAACAGTGGTCAAGAAGTAAAACTCTGATTTTTCTTACTTGTGCGTACTATAGTAAAGAAACAGCTATAACTAATCCAAATAAACCAGATTCACATGTCCCTTCGGAACTAAATAATAAAAGGAGGGGATTCGTAGTTGAGAATACCAATAACAATAATAATCAGTACAAATGATACAATTACATGAAAACTATTTCAGTGGTAGTAGTTGCCAACAATTAAACTGACAACAATACACCCTTGTCCAAGTTAGTGATGCTCCACCATCGGTAATCATTTACCTATAATGATCATTAGCTTCCTAGTGAAACGTGCAGATAGTAAGTGTGACTGAGATCCAGTTGTTGAATATATCAATTACCATTTCTCCTGTGTAGTTCATGTCAAATCACTGGTACATTACTCGATAAATTGTGCTACTGTTTGGTATCTTATTTGCAAAACCTAAGTTCAGTATGAAGTAAGGTCGATCACAATAGTCACCTTTCTTTATGAACCGTGCTAGTACATGGTACAGCTTTGCCCTATCAGGCTTGCGACCGTTCTCCTTTGCGTAATTTCAGTTTGCTTTAGTACAAACAGAACCTTGGTTAGATTCCCGTTTGTTCTGCTACTGCTTCCCTTCAGTAGGAATATTTCGAGAAACAAAAACAGTCCTATGCTTTTCCATTTCGCATAACATATATAACATTTTCGGTGTATTGTTAATTAAGCAGTAGCTGGTAATCTTACAACCTGTGCAACATTCCAATCTTTGGGAACAAATCTTTCATCGAGCGAATTGTTGTATGCGATTGTTAAATATGGAACTATTGCGTCAGCATACCCTGAAAGGAACCTAACTCGTATACAGTCTGGACTGGAAGACTTGCTTTTATTAAATGATTTAAGTTGCTTTTCTACTCTGTTACTCATGTTGTCAGCTGTTTCTCATTGGAATTCTGAAATAACTGCTTAGTGTTCTTTGGTGAATGAATTTCAGAAGGATGTGGTTAGTAACACTGCCTTCGCAGCGCAATAATCAATGGTATTTCCACTGCTATCGTGCAGAGGAGGCATTGATTGTGTCTTGCTGCTAATAGACTTTAAATATGACCAGAATCTCTTAGGATATTCCTGCTATTTTCAATACATATTTTCGCCGTGGAAACTGTTATAAGCATCTCTCATTGAAGACCACTCTACATTTCGAGCTTCTGTAAAAGATCGCCAATCTCGGGGATTTTGCGTTCTTTTGAATGTGACATACTTTTTGGTTGTTTCTGCAATAGTGGTCTGACCTGTTTTGCGTACCATGGGGGATGAGCTGTCTTGTTTGTAAATTCACTCAATCTCTGTCGAAATTATTTCCTTGAATTCAAGCCACGTCTGGCGTACACTTACACTGTTAACTTGAAACTAAGGATATGGTCATGAACAGTGAGAAACAAGCGAAATAGCTCAGAATCACAATGCAGTATAGGCACTACTGTAACTTAAGTTTTCATATCGAGCGGAGCTAAAGGTTTCAACTTTTCTCTCAATATTTTGAAGACATAGAGAAAAGGCTTTTACATGCGTTGGCACATGAGTTCTCCCGTGTAGTAATTGCCTCACTCGTTTCAGACTGTATATTGATGTAAATATTACATATTAAACTTTTCCAGTGGACGTATTACTTTTCTGAAAAACTAGTAAATTAGTAATAATTCATTATTAAATCTCCACTTGAAGGAACTGAAGAGAGTTGTAAAAGTTAGAGCTATTTATTTTACCCAACACTGGTTGCAGTTAGGTCTGCATGAGTTTGATAAACACTGATTAAAATCAATCAGTGACACACTGCAGATACTTAAGAGTGATTGGAGAAATGTGCTTTAAACTAACAAGCTCAGTCGCTGCAAACACAATATAAAGGAGAAGTCAATGTAGCAGAGCGCCGATAAGGCAGCCGCAGGATTTACGTACCTCCTACGACCCCCTTTTATTGTGACACCAACCAGGCAGTCAGACAGAAACGTCCATATTCCCCACTGTATACAGTGGGAGGGATATGGCGCGTTCTGGGCGGAGCTTGCAGCTGTAGATCTTCGGATATGACATGTTCTTCTAACACCTAGCACAGTACCGGGCACTTGAGGAGAAACGTGTCACGCGAGTTGCATATCCACCAGGAGATGCCTCTAGAGACGTCAGTACTTGTGAGTGTTACTTCATTTCAGTTGTGAATTATATTGTGTTGATAGTAATTTTCGTTCTTGGAAATGTTCTCAAAGAGTGACACTGCATGCTGATTTCAATGACAAATCAGAAACATAATTACTTTATGACAACGCCCATCCGGCATTGGCCACACTTTTACACAATCGTAAATTTCGTTGAAAAGTGGCAGCTACTGCTCAATCTCCACGCAGTTAAGTAAACTAACACCGCAGAGGTCACTGAAGGTTAATACATGTACCGTATTCCACTGCTTTCTTCCTCAATACCATGACGTTCTTATTGTGGGCGAACATGCTACAGCACAACGTGTTCAGGATGGGCCCACGCTGTCTGTCGCTCTTTAGATTCTGATAAGTCTTCGTCACTCCTGACGTTAACAATCTTAACATTTCCTTAGTTGCGGTTTAAGTTTCCCCATAAATAACTTTGAAAATTCTAAAGCTAACTGTTTGCGTGACTGCAAGTTTGCACGGTCTGCCATGGCTGATTCGTTTATTCAACATACTAAAAGGGAACTATCTTCGTATTATTTTCCAAGTTGCCACCTAATTGGGTCTTTCAATTTGAGGTAGGAAACGCAATCCTTTCTTCTGCTTTCCTCGTGTTTGCGACTGAATCTGTGACCGTGACAATGATCTATTTTCATTTGATAATAAAACTCCTTAAAATTAAAATTTCCGTTGCGTCGTTTACGCTTTCCTTTATGACAGTTAATTTTACTGATATTTGAATATGCCTCATAAAGAATTACAGGTGTGCAGTGCAGCACTCTGCTACGAATTAGGTGAGGCGTCCCAGCTTCATTTGCGATCATTTTTCAATGACCACTTTACAATCATTTGTTTCACAGGAATCTGAGATCATATCAGCGGGAAGTGAAATGGGAGCATCATCATTGCTATTACTAATGCTCTACATGGCCAGCAAATTCGAAGCTTGCCGGCCGCGGTGGTCTAGCGGTTGTAGACGCTCAGTCCGGAACCGCGCAACTGCTACGGTCGCAGGTTCGGATCCTGCCTCGGGCATGGATGTGTGTGATGTCCTTAGGTTAGTTAGGTTTAAGTAGTTGTAAGTTCTAGGGGACTGATGACCATAGATGTTAAGTCCCATTGTGCTCAGAGCCAATTCGAAGCTTATAAGGAACATCTGAAAGCCTAACCCTGTTAAAGAGACAACGCCAAATAGGCAACAAGAAGGAGTGGTTGAATACACTGAAGGTGACTCTCAGGCCTACTTTCCTCACTGTAACTTCTTTCCACTCTCTCCAGCAACTTTCCTGAATGAACATTATGTCACTTTGCCAGTGGCTGCATCGGAGATCGAAACCTACAACAGGTTTTTCACCAACAAAATGTAGCAGAAAAAGAGACAGGGGAAAGGCCACAAAATATAACAGAGAGAGAGAGAGAAAGTCAAGTAAATCTCTTGTATACTGAACCATAAATACAAATAAAATGGAACGAAGTTTGCATATTATGTTTTCCAACCCATTACGCATGCACAGAATCGTGATTGTGGTCACTCGATCTGTAATTTCCCCTGTTGAGTACGTAGGCCCTACCAGTGACTGGATTTTACATCAGCTGAATAATTCGGTACTCTTTCTTTGTTACGGCTGGATGAAACGTTCAGTAAGGCATCTCTTCGTACATGAGAAGCATCTAGAAAAAGAGCCAGGTTGACAAGCATATTTTGTACTATCTATGCTTCATTCTGAATTATTCCTTTGAAAAGGTGAAACCACGATCCCAGCTGTGTGGATTGGAATCCAGCACCAACGTGTCTACTTCCTACCACGACTGTGCCTAGAAAATTAGATTTCATCTCCTATTCCATGCATTAAAATTTTCACAATCACAATAGATAGATCAAGGACAGCTTAAATAACAGTCGTCGCAATATTCGATTATATACATGTAATTACATAAAGGGCCATGAATATTCTAGAAAAGGAGCTCACAAACCGAATATGATCAAAAAGGCATAAAGGTAGGTCTCAAAGTGTCTGACTAAAATAAAATTGTTACTGGACCGCTTCACTACCGTCAATCAAACAACACTACACATGTAAGTAATCAGTGGACACAAAGTGAAGAAACACACCGGAAGAGATATTAAAGAACATGCATGGCAATAGAACGTAGTAGATTATCTCAGCAGTGTCAAACAGGAGTCAGTTGTTGGTTTGTGAACGCACTTACTTCTGCTCTGACTAACCAGCAATCGACTATATGACCTTCTGGTGCTTGTAGGACAACCATGTCTTGATGGCCAAAGAAGTAAGGTTCCAGTGATGAAAAGTCTTATTGTAAAGATGTCTACAGTATTGAAGTCTTATAATTGTTGCCAATATAAGAGCTGACGGGATGATGTTCGTCAGTGGATTGTTCACTACTGCCTAACACACTTACGTACTCGACACAGAAATGCTACACAAGTGAGTGTATGCCTTATATAACATTAAACCAACATACTGCTGTTACAGTTATTGAAACTATCTATGTCTGAGAGGTGGCACGCCACTCTCTCACTTTAACAACACATCAGTATTGATATTTTAGGTCATGACCTCAGTGTCCCCTAGTACTACACCTGGTATGCGTGGTTTATGAATTTTTTTACATGAGGAAACTGTAGGCAGAAGCAACTACATGTATAGCCTGTAGAGAACTTGTACCCAAGAGGCTATAGTGGAGGTGATGGAGTGCAGGGAGAGGGAGTGGTGGCCATAAATTCTGAGTGCAGTCATCAGATTACATGAGTGATCTGGGGAGCGCTTTCAGTGGACCGTACCTGCAGAGAGACTTCAGGCCGTAGCACACTCTGTCTTCCATTTAGTTTCGGACAGGAGGGCACCGGTTCGCAAATCATTTTACTTCCGCCAGGTGTGAAGATCACCAGTTGGCGGAAAGTGGGTATAAGAAGTCATTTAAGAGGGACTGCTGTAAAATAAGTCTTTGTGAAAATTGAGTGAAGATCATACAACTCCATGCATTATCGTGTTAGAAGCTGAGACAATACAGACAGAGTGGCTGGTATACGTGTTTAGTGGAGGCAAGACAGTAACTCAACACGCACCATGAAGACACCAGGTTCTCTTAGTGAGAGGCAAAAATGCATCTCATATTACCTTCCTTTAGGAAACAACAGGGAAATGACATATATCGAGACTAGAAAATTGTGCATTGATAATGGCTAGGCACTAGTCGAAATCTGGATTTGCCAAATAAAACCGACAAAAAAAATGGGTGACGGTTTGCTGCGCTCTATAATTTATATATGACAATGCATATATACTACGTTGGCACAAATGTTTGGGAACCTTAACCGCCTTCTTTCAGGAGTTGGAAATGTTCAACCTAGGAAGATTAGATCTCTCTGTAAATGGTTACCTTCAGAATGACGCCTCCCCAGTCTAAAATCTCCTTTTTTCAGGCGAGAAAGATTTCGATTAGTGATTGGGTCCTCTCACAATATACAAAGTAAAGGCTTGTCCCCCCAGTACGGAAATCCCGATGCTGTGTCTGGATTGGTTGTCAGGCCAACAGAACAGTCAAGAGGGTATTTCCATTGAGTAGAGGATAGTTTGATCGGTTTGTGCAATGTGTGGGTGGTTTCATTTTTGCTATTTAGGCTTCCGTAACGAGGCTTGGTGGAAATTGGTTGTGATTCTTTGCTTTCTTTGTCTTCTGGCTCTCCCATGGAGGAGCGCTTCAGGTCTTTCCCTGTTGGGTGAGACTTGTGGTCTATAGCTTTTGGTGGAATAACGGCATGTGGTAGCTTCCAACTCTACCGAAAGTTGAATTGCAAATCATCTCGGAACTATCGTGTGTCAAGAGGGGAAACTCATTCCTGATGAGTCGGCCATTTGACGTTTGACAATTACAGCGTGTACAGCTGTGCTTGTGAGTCAAATTGGTTTGGCCAGACCAGTGAACGGGTGCAACTCTCACTGAAATCTGCTGGGATTTCAGGGCTCTTATACAGAAGTTCCCCGCGTTCTGATAATCACAAGGCCAGACCACGTAGTTTGCAAATTTTAGTGAATGCGTCAGAACATTACAGCAGCCGCAGCACGCCGCTCCTTGCCCACAGCGTGCCGTTATTTGCCGCCGCCCGAATCAAGGTGGAAGGGTAAAGTACTGCTGCACCAACGTAGGGTTGTTAAATGGTATTCACAGCTCCCTGTTCTCACGTGAACCATAGTTTGTGGTACTTTTAGTTGTAATTGATTCCATTTGAATAGAATTGGGCCTCACAAAGGATTTATTTTAAAAAAGTCAGATTGCGTTTTAAAAGGGATTCATTCAGTGGAGAATTCGTACACTTTGCCAGCTAAACACCATTCCCTTTCTGATTTGTGTTTGTCACTTTTGTGTAAGATTTATCAACTCATTGTCATAAAAGAATTAACAAAACTTTTAATTATTTTGTAAACTTTAATACGCCACTGTTGTCACTCATACTCCCTCAACTATTCACGGTTTTTATTTTATTGTAGTGGCACATGAGTACAACAGTAATTTAAGGTTGTGTTATTCAATTTAATTTTATTATTAAATGAAGTTCAGAAACTAGCCACAGGCATAGTCAACAAAAGTGCGATCAGTAAATTCACCAAATCACACACATTAATTAAGCACGTGGTTCTGGATTTGAGGGTTTTTGAGAAGATAATACTTTTCTTTATGTAACGGTTATTATATTTAGCATCATTCAGACATATTGTTATAATTAAGGTAAGTGACAGCTTCCATGTTCTCAACACTGTACTAAATACAAATGTGAGCAATTCTCATTAACCATTGTGATGCAAATGAAATAAATTTCCTATAGCACACATAAAGTGTTCTAAGTAGGGGAGCCTAATTTATAACAAAACGCCGCCACAGTGTTTCATGGGCTCTCTTGGCTTGGACTGTTGTAGGACGAAATTAAATACAGTAGGAAGCTTTAATGTATAAGTCTACTTTTTCAAGTTCGTAACATCATTAAATGATTTACAGACAATTATTTGAACCAAAAGATAAATATAACCTCACTTAATTATCACAAAGAAGTATTCTTACTTGAAGCTCAAAATATGTCATGTGTGTCAGTCTAACCGACGTAGTTCCACAACGGAATAAGAGACGATGTACAGAAGAACACAATGTATGAGCGCTTGGGTGAAGTTCATTTGGTACGGAACAAACAGCTGACAACTGGTATGTACCTTAAATTAAATGGAAGGTGCCTGTAGAATTTCGATTACCTTTTGAAATCTGTACAGCTCTCAACCCATCTTAAAAGACTGATCGTAGATCCAGATATGTGAAATAATTTGTGGAACAATCCTCTTAAATTGTCAGCTGCTTAGAGCAAAGGCGGCGCTAATACTGAAAACAACACTAAATCAAGAGTTATAAAAGTCCTACCGGCGGTGAATGGGCGTCTCTCCTCGATGTGGAAGTTCCAGCCTCGTGTTTCCACCCTTTCCTACCTCCTCTTGGTTCCTCTCCACTCCAAAAGGAAAGACAACATAGACAGACAGACTTTGGCCCCAGTAAACAACAATAATTTCCCTTAATACGCCAAAGAATGAGGAAAGAAACGTGCTAAAACTTCTTCCCCATCCTTTACTGCACATCAAGTTACTAATTAGAGCTTCCTGCATTCTGTTTCCTGTGGCAGCACCCATTCTGTCAGAATTTGAGGTCACAGCACTGATTCAGTTAACCAATAAGATTATCTGATAACATCCGCAACGTAAAACTCAGATTTTTTGCACACAGGAGATGGCGAAATGGCGGTTTTGTGTGTTCGCATCAGCCTGCAGAATGCACGGATTCATCACGCCAGCAATACTGAAGGGACATGCGATCGCTATGCTCTAATTTCAAAGGCTCGTCCTGATGAGCGGACATTGGAACCAGGCCTGCCTGCGAAGCCACAGTCCTACATTGGCTGTAAATCGTCCTGAATTCTTAATACGAATAACACCTACGCTTCACGCAATCATCCACTCAGGCCAGTCTTAGCGAAGTGAAATTCAAGTATCTCACTCCGGATGCCACGAGCTATGTATTTCTTCCAGCAGAATTTAGAAAGTACAGATGCGAAATTTAAATTGTATCGGAAAGTGATACATGACGTTGCTGTCATATGAGCCACTTATCTCCTCTTTTTGAAAGGATTAAACTTCCTTGATGGTAATATTCAATTGTCGCCAAATAATAGCACAACAAGTGAAAAGAATTATATTAATGGCTGGGAATCTAAAAGACCCAAAGCTCCTAGGAATCTTGATAGTAAAAATCGAAGAAATATAAAATATGGGAAACTTCGTCCCACAATGAATTATAAATTATTACAATAGTATCTTTATCATGGATTTTAGATGGTAGGCTACGACGATACCCAAAAGTTACTGTTAGCATAGTTTCTCTTCCATACAACATCTCATACGAGTGAATCAGTTGTGTCTTTACCCCCAGCCACTCGCACTTTAGGTACCTGTGCTATGCACGGCTCTGTTTGAAAATAATAGCTCCATGTAATCATAGGGTCTATCCGTACAGATCTTCTTTCTTGTCGTACAGCTAATTCGCTGCTGATAACAACCTGTAGGTGTGATCGTGCAGTCAAGTAGTCTAAGCACTGCCTAGAATTGCATGTTAATAAAATACGAAGAAATACAAAATAGAAGTTAAATCAGAAATTTAATAATCTGTGTTTCATTCTAACATCTGTAATTAGGTTGAGAATTTTGTTGAATAATGTGTATTCAAGAAATGACACATGACATTAACGGGAAGTGGTTCTATAGCGATCAGTTAAAACATAGACAGAAAGTACCCTCATTAAATGCAGTAAAGTTACAGTGAGAGCGTTACGAGGATGGCAGCAAGATCCCCAAACTAAATAATCATTAAAGATTCGTGAAGACTAAGACCATTTTGTAATGACAGTACATGAAATATTCACCAGCTCAAAACAGTTCAGAATTCAACAGGATGAGTCACAAATTAACACACATGACACATGACACAAAAAAACAGTAATTCACATTCCGCCCATCCTCAGTTAGGTAATGCAAGCTGAAAGTTAAACACATTGAGAGCTCTTGAAATATAAAGACCCCTTAGAGGTTAAAGTATGGTAGCAACCATTCACTGCCCAGAATGAAACACTTTCACGATCGAATACAACTCTTCACCACCGGTAGGTCTGCCTCCTTCCATTTGTGCTTAATAGTGTCCAGAATCGCTCGTTCGAGCTCTTCACTCGAAAAATTGTCCTTCTCCATTTGACTCCCGTAATGTTCCGCTACTGTCTGCTTTTCAATGGGCTGAGGGCCATCCCATACATCGTTCATAAGTTCTACAGACATGATTTGACTCAAGCTGACCTCGTTTCAGTCTACACTAATATATTACTACAATACTTAAACCGAGAAATATCATGAACATTCAGTTACACTCAGATCATTCACAATAAATATAAATAAAGGTCTGTCCATAAATAAATAAGCCAATATTCTTGTGCATGTGCAATCATGCTAAATGACTACAGATTGCGGCTAAATATTGTTTGAACGATTATTTAACATTGCTTGTCAAAAGTGTCTTTCTGTTACAAAGGTGGTGTCAGCTAATACATACGAAATTACCATGATTTTTTATTATCATTTACAATAAATATGTGAATAAGGTTATTGGCAATAGAGTAAACTCCTTTAATTGTGGATGTGGGGTGTTCACAACACTCCAGATGTGAAAGTAAACTAGTGTTCTGAAAAGTATATTAGTTATACTGTCGCGCGGTTTGTTACCTTCGTTCAAATGGATGAAAATTGTTGCGAAATCGTAGGTACACAACGAGCTTTAATAGCTGGGGTGCTGATAACTTCCTACTTCCCTAGTAGGTCGATATTCTGTGTAGTGCAGTGTATATCACGATATCATATGAGGAGCAGCAAAAGCATCTTAGAAGGCTGTGGGAGGAAGTTTTGAATGAAGATGATAATGATTGTTACATCCACAGTATGAAAATTCGCAAGAAAATTAAGAAGATCATAGCAAAGAAAGTGATCATGCAAGTGCAAGTGATCCATCTGATGACGATGCTGGAGAAGATATAGCTTCCTACTTAGGAGCACCACCAGGCAAGTATGTTTGGTAACGATAAAATTACTAAACGGATGACTACAGCTAATCCCAATATTATCAGAACCAGCAAGCAGAATATAGTACTTCAGTTTCCTGTTACCAAATTAATTGCTGCAGAATGCTTCGATATGCACATAAATATTCAAATAATTCACTCAACAGTCGATTGCACCAACATTTATATTGAACGCATTGAGCCTTTCTATAAACACAAAAATAGATGCTGGAAAACAGATACAACGGAATTACGATCTTTCATTGTATTACTTCTAATTGCTGGTACTTATGGAGCAACTAAAATGAATTTACAAGATATGTTTCCTACACATCGACTAGGGGTAGAAACATTTCTGCTAAAGCTAGAGACGATTCTAGATTTACTTTATAGTAAGTATCAGAAATTAGTTACGTTGATTTTGTACATGATTCTGCTAGGAAAAGGATGTTGTTATACCTCCTAGACTCATATGATCTGATACAGACTGTGTTCTTTCCAACTAGGATGCAGGGATCAGTAGCACAGCCATAGACAATATTTTTGATCATGCATCATTATTATATTGGGATTGTGTTAGGAAAAGGTTAATGCACAAATTTTAATATTAAAAGGCTTTCGCACTTAGTTAAAAATTATGTAGGGAAGCTAATCCATCGGCAACAGAGAATTTTTTAAACCTTATCAAGGAACAAGAGTGGCAGGACGTTTATAGTGCTGATAACATAGATGACAGATATAATAATTTCCGTAACAAATTTCTCGTGCTCCTTCAGAGTTGCTTTCCACTTGAACGTTCTAAACGGGGTACTAGCAATAAACGGTAGTCTGGGTGGCCGGATAGTGAGATAAAATATAATGTAGAACAAAGCCGAAATTATTGCAGAATGTTAGAAGTAGTCACAATCAAACTACGGTTGCCCATAGCAAACAGTATTTAGGGTGCTTAAAATATTATTAGGACGGCAAAGAGTGTATGGTATGCAAATAAAATAGCTAATTCATGCGATAAAATTCAAACCATATGGTCAGTTATGAAGGAAGCGTCTCGTCAGCTGCGCAAGGTTGACAATATAAAGTCAGTTCCTAGTAAAAATACTTCGGTTACTGATGAATTAGATATGTGTACAGTATTTAACAATCATTTTCTGAGCATTGCTGGTGAATTAAATAAAATCTTAGTTCCTACAGAGAATCATGTTATTCCTTTGGAAATACCTTTCCGAGGGTGATGTCTGAAACACTCTACTGTGATACTGACAAGAGGGAGATTGAGTCAATAACTAAATCACAGAAGACTAAGGCTTCTCACGGATATGATGGACTGACTAGAAGAATACTAAAGTACTGTGCTGCAAACGTTTGCTCTGTATTTAGCCATATTTGTAATTTTCCTTCAGGGATGGTCAGTTTCCTGAACGATTAAAGTACTCAGTAGTAAGGCCGCTTGATAAAAAGGGAGAAATGAATGATGTAGACAATTTAGACCTATTTCTATGGCATCAGTGTTTGCTAAAGTTACTGAAAAGGCTGCGTAAATGTAATTGATCATTTTGTATCACATAATTTGCTTTCTAATGTACATTTTGGGGCTTTAGAATTCGTTTAACAACTGAAAATGTTATATTCTCTTTTCTCTGTGAGATACTAGATGAATTAAGAAAAAGGTTTTGTACGTTAGGCATATTTTTTTGGTTTACCTAAGGCATTTCATTGTATTGATCACAAAATACTGATACAGAACTTTGACCGTTACGGAATACGGGGAGTAGTTCACAATCGGTTCATCTCTTACTTTAACAACAGACAGAAAAAGGTCATTATTCACAGTGTTGAGAATGGCTATGATGTGGGGCGTGACTGCTGTCAAATGGAGAGTGCCCCGGGGATCATAGTTGGGGACACCACTGTTCCTTATTTATACAAATGATATGCCCTCTAGTATTACGGCTAACTCTAAAATAATTCTGATAGCTGACGACACTAGTTTGGTAGTAAAGGACGTTGTGTGCAACACGGGCTCGGTTTCAAATAGCGCACTTCATGATATAAGTTGGTGGCTTGTAGAAAATATACTAACGCTAAATCACAGTAAGACTAAGTACTTACAGTTTATAACACACAATTCAACAAAACCCGATGCTTTAATTTCACAGAATGCACATATGATTAGTAAAACCGAAGAGTTCCAATTTCTAGGTGTTCAGGTAGATAGTAAACTGTCCTGGACAGCTCACACTCAGGATCTTATTCAAAGACTTAATGCTGCCATTTTTACTATTCAATCGGTATCTGAAGTAAATGATTGTCCGACACGAAGATTAGTATACTTTGCTTATTTTCGTTCGCTTATGTAGTATGGTGTTATATTTTGCGGTAACTCTTCGCGTTATAGAAGAATGTTTTTATCTCATAAATGATCGGTTCGGGCAGCATGTCGTGTAAGTTCGCGAACCTCTTATCGATCCCCGTTCACTAGCTGGGTATTTTGCCATTAGCCTCTTAATGTATTTTTATTTTACTGTCACTTCTTGTTAACTATATCAGCTTATTTCCAAGAATAAGTATCTTGCACTCAGTTAATACTCTGCAGAAATCCAACTGGAATTTGGATCAGGCTTCCTTAACCTCCCACTAAACGTGTACAGTATAGTGCTGCATCCATTTTCAGCCCTAACATTTTACTGCTTATTGAAAGCTTACCTGTGGCTAACGTGATTGTTTTGTTAATTTTTTAAGGATCTTCCATTCCCACACAAACACGCTTTCCGTTGCGAAAATTTACGGCTAAAATACGTTTGGTAATGCCATTCTCAAATAACTCCTCGTATAGGCAATCTTGAGTTCGAATGTTTACATTCTTGGTTTGGCAAGGGTAACGAAACCATTCAATGCTTTCATAAAATAATTTGCTAGCGTGTTGGCAAGAGGGGTTGTATTCAGAAATCTCTATGGGAATACCTCCTGAGCTCGCTCAGTGCTCTGATGTGTGTAACTCCCAGGAGACACGAAACGTTAAGAAAAACAGACTGCTATTTCCCCACGGCGCACATTCACAGCTGGCAGAAAAACAACATACTATCACAAAATCACATTAAAAAGAAATCTACCATCAACATATAGTGACAGTACAGTCACATATCACTTTGCGATTCCAGTGGAATTTCGCAGCTGTATTTTTGTTACACTACTGTAGGTAAATACATGGACAGCTGGTTCTGTAGTAAGATTCTTAAGTATCTCTTCTCTCTGGATCATCGACCGTTTCTTTGAGTACCGTTTCCAAGCTGCACAGACTTGAAAAGCCAATCGCTGTTCAGCAACAGTCACCCATTTCGTTTGAGGTACCTACTATCACATTCTGTACCAACTGAACTTCACTCAAGCAGTCATATATTGTACTTTCGTCTGCATTAACTTATATTCCGTTGTGGAATTGACTTTGTTTAACATATTTTGAGATTCGATTTGGAGAAAAATATAATTTTAGTTAAAGCTTTAGTTAACGAACACACTTTGTCGTAATCAAGAGAACGGATATTCGTCTTGTGGTACAAATAATTAATTGCGGCTTATTTAACGGCGATTAAATTTGAGCAAATAAACTCGTAGGTTAAGGCCTAGGGTTGTGTCATCTTTCGCCCTACAACAGCCCTTGCCAGGTGACCCTAATTAAAGTATAAATATGATCGACTTCTTTTGCATCGCTAAATTGTGTAGCTACTGAAGCTTCCTGACAGATTAAAACTTTTCGGCAAGTTTCGCAGGAGAACTCCTGTAAAGTTTGGAAGGTAGGAGTCGAGGTACTGGCAGAAGTAAAGGTGTGAGGACGGGTTGTGAGTCGTGCTTGTGTAGCTCTGTTGGTAGAGCACTTGCCCGCTAAAGGCACAGGTTCTGAGTTCGAGTATCTTGGTCAAAAATAATTTCTGACCTTGTTTGCTCCCTCCGTATCTTTCTTAGCTTTTCCATCTCTTTCCTCTTTCCTGCATCTATCTGCTCAGATTTTACACGTCTTTGCTTCGCGCTAGCTCCATCTGCTTCAGCTTTTCTTCTGTGCTTCTGGCGCTATATCTGACTGTCTCAACTTTTGCCTTTCGTTCCCCTGCTTTTTTATGTCGTTTTACTTGCACCTCTATCATTTGGGTATCGATCTCCTTGACGAAACGTTTGCTGTGCTTCCAAAAACCAGACTACTTGCACTATGGTCGTTCACCTGTTCACATCCTTCAGTTCCAGGGATGGTAACTATTGCTAATGCTTCCCCCTCAGGAAATGCAACAATAAGTTTTCCACTATCTACAGAACCTTTTCGATGTCTCTCTCGATCCAGAATGATTTACCATTTCCTTACTTTAAAAGACGCAAATCTAAGGCATTACAGAAACTACAGCAAACAGACACCCTACACACATAAAATACACTACTGGCCATTAAAATTGTTACACCAAGAAGCAATGCAGATGATAAACGGGTATTCATTGGACAAATATGTTATATTAGAACTGACTTGTGATTACATTTTCACGCAATTTGGATGCATAGATCCTGAGAAATCACTACCCAGAACAACCACCTCTGGCCGTAATAACGGCCTTTACACACCTGGGCATTGAGTCAAACAGAGCTTAGATGGCGTGTACCGGTACAGCTGCCCATGCAGCTTCAACATAATATCACAGTTCATCAAGAGTAGTGACTGGTGTACTGTGACGAGCCTGTTGCTCGGCCACCATTGACCAGACGTTTGCAATTGGTGAGAGATCTGGAGAATGTGCTGGCCAGGGCAGGAGTCGAACATTTTCTGTATCCTGAAAGGGCCGTACAAGACCTACATGTGGTCGTGCATTATCCTGCTGAAATGTAGGGTTTCGCAGGGATCGAATGAAGGGTAAAGCAGCGGGTCGCAAAAAATCTGAAATGTAACGTCCACTGTTCAAAGTGCTGTCAATGCGAACAAGAGGTGACCGAGACTTGTAACCAATGGCACCCCTTACCATCACTCCGGCTGATACGCCAATATGGCGATGACGAATACACGCTTCCAATGTACGTTCACCGCGATGTCGCCAAACACGGATGCGATCATCGTGACGCTGTTAACAGAACTAGGATTCATCCAAAAAAATGACGTTTTGCTATTCGTGCACCCAGGATCGTCGTTGAGTACACCATCGCAGGCGCTCCTGTCTGAGATGCAGAGTCAACGGCAACCGCAGCCATGGTATACGAGCTCATAGTGCATGCTGCTGCAAACGTCGTCGAACTGTTCGTGTAGATGGTTGTTGTCTTGCAAACGTTCCCATCTGTAGACTGAGGGATCGAGACGTGGCTGCACGATCTGTCACAGCCATGCGGATAAGATGCCTGTCATCTCGACTGCTAGTGATACGAGGCCGTTGGGATCCAGCACGGCGTTCCATATTACCCTGCTGAACCCACCGATTCCATGTTCTGCTAACAGTCATTGGAGCAGCAATGTCGCGATGCGATAAACCGCAATCGCGATAAGCTACAATCCGACCTTTATCAAAGTCGGAAACGTGATGGTACGCATTTCTCCTCCTTACACGAGGCATCACAACAACGTTTCACCTGGCAACACCGGTCAACTGCTGTTTGCGTATAAGACATCTGTTGGAAACTTTCCTCATGTCAGCACGTTGTAGGTGTCGCCACCGGCGCCAACCTTGTGTGAATGCTCTGAAAAGCTAATCATTTGCATATCACAACATCTTCTTCCTGTCGGTCAAATTTCGCGTCTGTAGCACGTGATCTTCGTGGTGCAGAAATTTTACTGGACAGTAGTGTATATTCATATGCACTTAATGAATCCTCTTTCGCAACATAATAGAACGTCAATAAAACAAAAAACACTAGTGAAACACACGTAGTTTTCACTAGCAGAGCTGCGACTGCTGAAAAAGTATACAAGCAAGCGAAGGGGTGACTGCTTAAGTTCCCTTCAATAGTGCTCTGCACACTAAATAGTATTCCACCGGACTATTTCTGCTGTAGTTCTCGGACCATTTTATACAGAAGAATGCTAGAGCTTTACGCGTACTGTTGCTATGAGAGCAAACGTGGTGCACTTGGCAGTGGTGTATGAATACAGCCTATCACACTTATGTACTCAACACGGAAATTTGTACGAAACGTTTGCTGTGCTTCCAAAAACCAGACTACTTGCACTATGGTCGTTCACCTGTTCACATCCTTCAGTTCCAGGGATGGTAACTATTGCTAATGCTTCCCCCTCAGGAAATGCAACAATAAGTTTTCCACTATCTACAGAACCTTTTCGATGTCTCTCTCGATCCAGAATGATTTACCATTTCCTTACTTTAAAAGACGCAAATCTAAGGCATTACAGAAACTACAGCAAACAGACACCCTACACACATAAAATACACTACTGGCCATTAAAATTGTTACACCAAGAAGCAATGCAGATGATAAACGGGTATTCATTGGACAAATATGTTATATTAGAACTGACTTGTGATTACATTTTCACGCAATTTGGATGCATAGATCCTGAGAAATCACTACCCAGAACAACCACCTCTGGCCGTAATAACGGCCTTTACACACCTGGGCATTGAGTCAAACAGAGCTTAGATGGCGTGTACCGGTACAGCTGCCCATGCAGCTTCAACATAATATCACAGTTCATCAAGAGTAGTGACTGGTGTACTGTGACGAGCCTGTTGCTCGGCCACCATTGACCAGACGTTTGCAATTGGTGAGAGATCTGGAGAATGTGCTGGCCAGGGCAGGAGTCGAACATTTTCTGTATCCTGAAAGGGCCGTACAAGACCTACATGTGGTCGTGCATTATCCTGCTGAAATGTAGGGTTTCGCAGGGATCGAATGAAGGGTAAAGCAGCGGGTCGCAAAAAATCTGAAATGTAACGTCCACTGTTCAAAGTGCTGTCAATGCGAACAAGAGGTGACCGAGACTTGTAACCAATGGCACCCCTTACCATCACTCCGGCTGATACGCCAATATGGCGATGACGAATACACGCTTCCAATGTACGTTCACCGCGATGTCGCCAAACACGGATGCGATCATCGTGACGCTGTTAACAGAACTAGGATTCATCCAAAAAAATGACGTTTTGCTATTCGTGCACCCAGGATCGTCGTTGAGTACACCATCGCAGGCGCTCCTGTCTGAGATGCAGAGTCAACGGCAACCGCAGCCATGGTATACGAGCTCATAGTGCATGCTGCTGCAAACGTCGTCGAACTGTTCGTGTAGATGGTTGTTGTCTTGCAAACGTTCCCATCTGTAGACTGAGGGATCGAGACGTGGCTGCACGATCTGTCACAGCCATGCGGATAAGATGCCTGTCATCTCGACTGCTAGTGATACGAGGCCGTTGGGATCCAGCACGGCGTTCCATATTACCCTGCTGAACCCACCGATTCCATGTTCTGCTAACAGTCATTGGAGCAGCAATGTCGCGATGCGATAAACCGCAATCGCGATAAGCTACAATCCGACCTTTATCAAAGTCGGAAACGTGATGGTACGCATTTCTCCTCCTTACACGAGGCATCACAACAACGTTTCACCTGGCAACACCGGTCAACTGCTGTTTGCGTATAAGACATCTGTTGGAAACTTTCCTCATGTCAGCACGTTGTAGGTGTCGCCACCGGCGCCAACCTTGTGTGAATGCTCTGAAAAGCTAATCATTTGCATATCACAACATCTTCTTCCTGTCGGTCAAATTTCGCGTCTGTAGCACGTGATCTTCGTGGTGCAGAAATTTTACTGGACAGTAGTGTATATTCATATGCACTTAATGAATCCTCTTTCGCAACATAATAGAACGTCAATAAAACAAAAAACACTAGTGAAACACACGTAGTTTTCACTAGCAGAGCTGCGACTGCTGAAAAAGTATACAAGCAAGCGAAGGGGTGACTGCTTAAGTTCCCTTCAATAGTGCTCTGCACACTAAATAGTATTCCACCGGACTATTTCTGCTGTAGTTCTCGGACCATTTTATACAGAAGAATGCTAGAGCTTTACGCGTACTGTTGCTATGAGAGCAAACGTGGTGCACTTGGCAGTGGTGTATGAATACAGCCTATCACACTTATGTACTCAACACGGAAATTTGTACTCCTTGTACAACATTAAAGTAACGAACAACTAATTACAATAACTGAAACATTCTGTGATCAAAATACTGTGCTAAATACATATTAGAGATATTCTCATTAATAATGAATAATGCAGATGACACATTAAGTGTTACCGTTGAGGCACCTACTTTAAAATGGAATGCAGTGACAGTAACAACACAGAACGAGATTTTCACTCTGCAGCGGAGTGTGCTGATAAGAAACTTCCTGACAGATTAAAAATGTGTGCCGAACCGAGACTCGAACTCGGGACCTTTGCCTTTCGCGGGCAAGTGCTCTACCAACTGAGCTACCCAAGCAGGAGTCCTAGCTCGTCCTCACAGCTGTACTTCTGCTAGTACGTCGTCCTCTACCTTCCAAACTTTACAGAAGCTATCCTGCGAAAATTGCAGAACTATCACTCCTGAAAGAAAGGATATAGAGGAGACATGGCTTAGCCACAGCCTGGGGTATGACTCCAGAATGAGATTTTCACTCTGCAGCGGAGTGTGCGCTGATATGAAACTTACTGACAGATTAAATTGATTCTGATTCCAAGACTGTCGACAAAGAAGTCTCGAAAACAATAAAAAAGAGGTATAGATTTGCTACTCTATGCCGAAAGTATCATGGGGAAGGTAGAGAAAATGAATACCTAACTTTGTAAAAAGTAAAACAATCGAAGGCACGAACAAAGAACTTTCACACAAAATCAAAATTCTAGAGGGCTGCCAGATCACAAGCGACACAGCCCATGAAATTCGTTGAAACTGAGGAGTCAGCTTCGATAAAATGTGACGTAGATAGTGTGGAAACAGGAACTGAAAGACGGCAAGTGGCGGAAGCCATTTAACAGTATCAGAGGGTGCGAACATAGTTGGCGAATATTCACAGTCGAATTGCGCGGCACTGTCCGGTACGAAGAGAATGTCTATTAGAGAAGTGAGTACGGCTTCGGAGTCTGCGTCCGGATACGAGAGGCATTTTATTAATAGCCACTTGAGTTGTGGATTAATTGCTAGAGTGATGCAAGTAATACAAACTTGGCAGCGATCTAGAAATTTGAGCCCGAGGTAACGAATTTTAATGGTGGGCGACGAAGACAACAGAATATGCTTGGGCACCATTAAATCTCCACCCATTGCAGCGTTCCCAGTAGTATTTTGAAGTAATTATTGGGAATACTGATGATCGGATCAAGAAACACAGTCTACTGCGAGACACTGTGTTATCCACGTTGCAGATATGCTGTATGGCTACTTAGCTGAAAGCCCTATAGAGTGTCATTTCCGTTACTGTGACTCGGATCATGGATAAGGTCTAGCCAGGGCTAACGTTTATGTATACTGACAGCCACCTACTCCACAAAATAATGGGAGGAATGTTGGAAAATACTTTCAGAAAAGGCTATGTAAAACACAAATTTATATTCCAAGTAAGCATGTTCGTCTTTTCCGAAAAGTTTGTGGTGCTACTGCCCCTCTACATTTTATATCCTTTCTACTGCTGCAGCCATCATTTACTTTACTGCCCACATAGCAAGACACGTCTACTATTATTACCGTCTCATTGCCTTACATAATTCCCTCAGCTTCGCCTGGTTTAACCACAGTTTATTAGCCTTACATTTCTATCCGTACATCAACAGGACGAAAAAGAACATCTACACATAATGTTTAGAACGCGAGAATTCAGGAGTATTTGCCAATAAAACCACAGAGCTCCCGATCAACCATCGTTTCGATTTTCATTACACTCGAGACTGAAAGAAACATAATAGCCGGCCTCTGTGGCCGAGCGGTTCCAGGAGCTTCAACCCGGAACCGCGCTGCTGCGATGGTCCCAGGTTCGAATCCTGCATTGGGCATGGGTGTGTGTGATGTCCTTAGGTTAGTTAGGATTATGTAGTTCTAAGTCTAGGAGACTGATGAACTCAGATGTTAAGTCCCATAATGCTTTGAGCCATTTGAACCATTTTTGGAACATAATACTAAAAGCAGTAGAGTCACCATCCTGAAAAAATGAAGTGTCGTATGGCTAGGGCCTCCCGTACGGTAGACCATTCGCCTGGTGCAGATCTTTCGAGTTGACGCCACTTCGGCGCCCTGCGCGTCGATGGGGATGAAATGATGATCATTAGGACAACACAACACCCAGTCCCTGAGCGGACAAAATCTCCGACCCAACCGGGAATCCAACCCGGGCCCTTAGGATTGACAGTCTGTCACGCTGACCACTCAGCTACCAGAGGCGGACACAATCCTGACTATGTGCAGGGTTTGACATAGAGCCCTGAGTTTCGTCCAGTTTATTCCGAATTAACTACCTCATATCCGAAGAGGAACAGTTAGTACAAAATATCAACATATTCATAAGCGAATTACTATCTTCATGTAATTGTTAGAGTGCGTTGCTACGTTAGGTAGAGTTCCATTTGTGGCCAACGCTGTCTTTAATTTCATCCTGACGTCTGATAACGCACAGTATGGATTCCGAGCCTCTCTCACTGTTGGCCACCACGTTAATCTGATATATACGTCGTCTGATTGTCAGAACTTAATGTAATGCTGCACATAGTTCTTCATTGTTGAAGAGCATCGAACAGATTTAGGTGCTAGTTGCTCCGTAAGGCGATTCGAAAATAAAAGAGGACCTCTTCTAATGGAGAACCCGATGGCACCAAGTGCTAGAATAAAACATTGGGCGTAGTAACAACAAATATGTAGAAATAAACTATTTGGTGTAAGCATACACAATTCCCAACCTGTGTTAATTCTTATAACGTGTCCAGGCATGCTGCAGAATCCTAAAACTGAATGTTTATTCACTTCATAGCAACACATGTTTTATGTCATAAGAGGCAGAAATAATTGGAATGGTTTTCGAGAAAGCCATTTACTACGAGAAATTTCGAGCCCGATGGCGTCTGGAAAGGTTTCCTTTTTCTGTGTGTATAGATTCTAGTACGTAAATTTCAGTTATTTCGCTGGGTTTGTGTACTGGGAGTCAATTTTTGTGCAGTCGAATGATGGTATAAGAGCAAAGAAGTGACTGCTTTTCTTCTCATCACGGTGGCTATCCCAGCATTCCTGTTTCCGTCAAGGTAAACAGACCAGGTGGTTTTGCACGCTACTCGCCTCGTCACATTTTGAGAGCGTCATTGTGGGTAATGTGCTGTCTGTTTTCTACATATTATCCAATAAACCAGAATCTACATCTACATCTACATAACTACTCTACAATGCACAATTAAGTGACTGGCAGATGGTTCATCGAACCACTTTAAGCAAATTCATCCACTCTCGAAAAGGTCGCAAGAAAATGGAACACTTAAATACTTCTATGCGAGCTCTGATTTCTCTCATTTTGTTATGATGATCGTTCCTTCCTTTGTAGGTGGTCGCAAACTAAATATTATACCACTTTGATGAGAAAGTTGTTGACTGATATGTCACGAGAAGATCCTGCCGCAACAAAAAACGCATTTGTTTTAACGATTGTCACCCGAATTCTTACATCATATCCTTCGCGCTCTCTTCTCTGTTTCGCGATAGTACAAAATGAGATACCCTTCTTTGAACTTTTCCTATGTCCTCCGTCTTTTCCGTTGGTTACTACGAAATGTCACCTTTCTGACAGGAAATCGCGAATCGAGTTGCACAGCTTAGACGACAGTACATAGCCAAGCTGTTTGGTGAGAAGTCACTTGTGAGATACTGTGTCGAAAGTCTTCTGGAAATTTAAATATAGCGAATCAATTTGACACCTCTTGTCAATACCACTCATTATTTCGTGAGACTAACGAGCTAGTTTTCTTTCACAAGACAGAAATTTTTTGAATCCGTGTTGGCTGTTTGTCAATAAATCGTTTTCTTCGAGATAAATCATAATATTCGAACATAGTACATGTTCCAAAAATGGTTCAAATGGCTCTAAGCACTATGCGACGTTACTTCTGAGGTCATCAGTCGCCTAGAACCTAGAACTAATTAAACCTAACTAACCTAAGGACATCTCACACATCCATGCCCGAGGCAGGATTCCAACCTGCGAGCGTAGCGATCGCTCGGCTCCAGACTGTAGCGCCGAGAACCGCACGGCCACTGCGGCCGGCACATGTTCCAAAATCTGCTACAAATAGACGTCGGTGATATGAGTCTATAATTCAGCCGAGTACTCCTATGTCCTTTCTTAGGTATTGGTGAGACTTGTGCAACTTACCTGTCTTTGGGTGTGAATTTTTCAACGAGTGCTCGTTTGTATGTCATAGCAAAACATGGTGCTATTGTATCGGCATACTTTTCGAGGAATCTGACTAGTATATAATCAGGAACGAAGACCTAGCACTTATGAAGTGTTTTAAGCTGCTTTGATACACCGAGGATATTTACGTCTAAGTTACTCACGTTGGCAGTTGTTCTTGGTTCGAATTTGCAGTATTTACATCGTCTTCATTGAAGAAGGGATTTCGGAAATCAGTATTTAGTAACTCTGCTTTAGTGGCACTGTGACCAATAGCATCACCATTATTATCGCATAGCTGGCCGAGGTGGCCGAGCGGTTCTAGGCGCTATAGTCTGGAACCGCGCGACCACTACGGTCGCAGGTTCGAATCCTTCCTCGGGCATGGACGTGTGTGATGTCCTTAGGTTAGTTAGGTTTAAGTAGTTCTAAGTTCTAGGGGACTGATAACCTCAGAAGTTAAGTCCCATAGTGCTCAGAGCCATTTTATTATCGCACAGTAAAGCTATTGATTGTCTCTTTCCGCTTGTGTATTTTATATACGACCAGAATCTCTTTAGATTTTCTGCCAGATTTCGAGACAGAGTTTTGTTGTGGAAAGTATTAAAAGCATCTCGCATTGAAGTTCGCGTTGCATTTCGATTTCCTGTAAAACATAGTCAGTCTTGAGGGTTTTTCGTTGTTTTAAATTTTTCATGCTTTTTTCGTTGTTCCTCCACCATTGTTCTGATCTGTTTCCTGTACCATAGGGGATCAGCACAATCTCTTATTAGTTCATTCGGTATATGTCTCTCAATCGTCGTCGATACTATTTCTGTGAATTTAAATACATCTGGTCTACGCTTACATATTCAAACCGGAGGGAGTCGAGACTGTCGCTCAGAAAGGCTTCAAGCGAATTTTTATCTACTTGTTTAAGTATCTACATCTACATCCATATTCCACCAGCCACCTGACGGTGTGTGGCGGAGGGTACCTTGAGTACCTCTATCGGTTCTCCCTTCTATTCCAGTCTCGTATTGTTCGTGGAAAGAAAGATTGTCGGTATGCCTCTGCGTGGGCTCTAATCTCTCTGATTTTATCCTCATGGTCTCTTCGCGAGATATACGTAGGATGGAGCAATGTACTGCTTGACTCCTCGGTCAAGGTATGTTCTCGAAAGTTCAAGAAAAGCCCGTACCAAGCTACTGAGCGTCTCTCTTGCAGAGACTTCCACTGCAGTTTACCTATCATCTCCGTAACGCTTTCGCGGTTACAATGCGATCCTGTTACGAAGCACGCTGCTGCCCGTTGGATATTCTCTATCTCTTCTATCAACCCTCTCTGGTACGGATTCCACACCGGTGAGCAGTATTCAAGCAGTGGACGAAAAAGTGTACTGTAACCTACTTCCTTTGGTTTCGGACTGCATTTCCTTCGGAATCTACCTATGACTCTCACGATGGCATCTCCTTTACCGACGATTAATGTTATATGGTCATTCGATTTTAAATCATCCTAATGCCTACCCCAAGATAACTTATGGAATTAATTGCTTCCAGTTACTGAGCTGCTGTATTGTAGCTAAATGGTAAAGGATCTTTTTCTCCTATATATTCGCAGCACATTACACTTGTCTACATTGAGAGTCAATTGCCATTCCCTGCACCATGTGTCAATTCGTTGCAGATCCTCCTGCATTTCAGTACAATTTGCCATTGTTACAACCTCTCGATATACTACAGTATCATCTGCAAATAGCCTTACAGAACTTCCGTTGTTATCCACAAGTTCATTTATGTATACTGTGAATAGCAAAGGTCCTACTACACTCCCCTGCGGCACACCTGAAATCACTCTTACTTCGGAAGACTTCTCTCCATTATCAATGACATTGCGTTCTGTTATCTAGGAACTCTTCAATCGAGTCACCAAATTGGTCTGATAATCCATGTTCTCTTGCTTTGTTCATTAAACGACTCTGGGCAACTGTATCAAACGCCTTGCGGAAGTCAAGAAACACGGCAACTACCTGGGAACCCGTGTCTATGGCCCTCTGAGTCTCGTGGACGATTAGCACGAACTGGGTTTCACACGATCGTCTTTTTCGAAACCCATGCTGATTCCTACAGATTAGATTTCTAGTCTCCAAAAGAGTCATTACACTCGAACATAATGTGTTCCAAAATTCTACAACTGATTGTTGTTATAGATATAGGTCTATAGTTCTGCACATCTGTTAGACGTCCCTTCTTGAAAACGAGGATGACCTGTGCCCTTTTCCAATCTTTTGGAACGCTAGAGACCTACGATACACCGCTGCAAGAAGGGCGGGGAAGGGGGGGCATGTTCATTCGCATACTCTGTGTAAAATCGAACTGGTATCCCATCAGGTCCATCTGTCTTGCCTCTTTTGAGCGATTTTAATTGTTTTTCTATCCCTCTGTCATCTATTTCGATGTCTACCATTTTGTCATGTGTGCGACAATCTAGAGAAGGAACTACAGTACAGTCTTCCTCTGTGAAACAGCATTGGAAAAAGACATTTAGTATTTCGGCCTTTAGTCCATCATCCTCTATTTCAGTACCATTTGGTCACAGAATGTCTGGACATATTGTTTTGATCCACCCATCGCTTAAATTTCTTAGGATTTTGTGCCAAGTATGTACACTCGACAGCAAAAAAAAGAGGGGCACCCCTGAATTCCAACGCGTTGGCTGCATCGGAAAGTATGCAACCAACATAGCATATCTGTGTTGCACATAGTAGCAACCCTCCACAGTACATTGTGTAAGATACACAATGGGTACCGCTAAGGACTACTAGAGGACACAGTCTTTATGACAGTCCGTCCAGATGTAAAGTAACATCACAATAGTACAGAAGAGATCAGACAGTCCTTAACGTTTGTAAACTATAACTTAATTACAATAAGTGACATTTCAAATGTTATGGGACAACTAGTTTTGTCACATAAATCGTTCAGTAATCCTTAGGCACAATTAAATATTTGTGACAGTATATGGATTTATAAAGTTGTATGGCAATTTGAAACAATTTCTTTGCTGTCTAAAAGCTTTACCCAACACACGCTGAACGTCGTTCAACGTTCAACGTGGAGTGGTTTCGCATCAACTTTATGTAATACTAAGCAGTTAAAAGAAAACGTGATAACGGCGGCAACAACTCTACGGAAATCCCAACATTAACAGCGAATCGCAAGTAATATCATTGTTCACATTACTCATCAACAGTTACTTGTACACGAAGTTGTACCTTAAATGACATGACCAACGTCTTCATTCTGGATCCGGATGCAAACCAGAACGTAAAGCCATTGTTAACCAAGCAAAACTTTGTGCCTTATCGAGACTCGATCACTAGGCAGAAAGAGACGTGAAATATTGACGTTTGCACCAGTATCAGTTATCAATTCTCAACTTGAACGTAAATGACGATAATGTTTGTACGAAAACAGGAACCCTAACATGACAATTACCTTCTTTGAAATTAACCTCGAAAGACGTTGTATAGTGTTGCATTGTCAATGAATAAAGGATGCACATGTTTAAAATTGAAATGCCATCATGTAATGCTGGGGACAAGGATGCGAACCCAGCATCTAATCGGATTGTTGAATAAGTACGTAAAATCAGAATGTAGATATCACAGTTTGTCACCAGTAGTGGGGTTGGTACCTTAAATGACGACTGAAGTTGTATTGCCTGACCACGTTTCGAACCCGGCGCCTACCGCCGTCGTTGTCTAACTTATAGCAGACGAGAAATGTCCAATGATGGTCCACCATCAGTGAGATGTGCTCACGTTTAAGTAGAAATAAGGTGACGAAAACGTCTATGCTGACTGCGAGTCGAAAGCCGCACACATGGTTATGAAGACACGTTAATAATCAACTTCATATTCAGTAGTAGCTAGGAGTAGCATGTTTAGTTGCAAACCTTAAGGCCTTACTCATCCCTAGTAAAGTGTTGCCTAATATCTGCGAAATCATGATGTTAATTTACAAGAGGATTGACTGCTGTAAGGAGCAATGTTCTCTAGTAGTCGTGTATCATTGAGATGTAAATGAAGTGCCTCAGCAGAAAGTAATTTCCGTCGTGCAGCACGTATTGTTTCAGAGACACTGAGTACATGTTATAAGTTCACAAAACGTGTATTATATACTAAGTATATACTATTATTTGGAGAAGCTGCCGCCAAACCTGTTTACTTTTACATTCCGCTTAGTTGTCGTGGTTGAATACAGGTTTTCTTAAGGCTACATCTAATGCACCGCGCTTACAAGAAAGTACAGTTTCCTGCGTCATGCTATTGCTAGCTAGGTGAAATATTTTGTGGTAGCTATGTTTAAAATGAATGTATTTTTGAAAGTATTGTTCGTCAAATATTTGAATAAATCGTCAACTGTAGGTGTGCCTGCACATGTTATAGCATAATAGCTGTAGCTGCGTTAGTTTGTACTACAGACTTGTGTAGGTTAGGTGTAACTTTTGATCCTTCAAGGGGTGATCGTGGCCATGCGGACCGGGTATGTACTAGCCGCGGCTCGCGAGCTACGTTCCAGCCGGGCTGACCGAGGCGAGACGCAAGTGAGCGAGCTGGCGGTGGCGTTGATGGGCCAACAGCCCTGGACGGGACAGCACGGCTGCGCCGCATGCCTCTGCATCTGCCGCTCCGTTTGACGCAAATATGTTTACCTCCTCTCCTGGAATCAGTGTAAGAGCGGCAAGTAGAAATACACATCAGGCTGTATGCCGTAATGGCTCACTGGGAGAGGTCTATTCGAGGTAAAGTCAAAAAATGGTTCAAATGGCTCTGAGCACTATGGGACTTAACATCTGAGTTCATCAGTCCCCTAGAACTTAGAACTACTTAAACATAACTAACCTAAGGACATCACACACATCCATGTCCGAGGCAGGATTCGAACCTGCGACCGTAGCGGTCGCGCGGTTCGAGACTGAAGCGCCTAGAACCGCTCGGCCACAACGGCCGGCCGATGTAGAGTCGTCGCTCTCACTGAGGAAGGAGGATGTTCCATCAGAGATTCTGGCACACGGTATAGCGTACCACATACCACTGCAACGAGATGGTGGAGGATCTGCCTTGAAAGAGGCACCATAAACAGGGCTCCTGGCTCAGGCAGGAAGAGAGTGATCTCACAGCAGGAAGACAGGGACCTAGTGTCTAGGAGCAGAGAAAATCCCTATCTAAACTCGAAGCAGTTGCGGCGGGAGACCAACATCCCCGGCTCCAGTGACACGATTCGCCGAAGGCTGAGGGAGGCTGGAATGCATGTACGACGATCCGCCGTGAAACAAGAGTTCAGCGAAGACAACGTTTTATACTGGCTAGCATTTGGGGAGCTCCATCTTAGGGCGTCTTGGGACAATGTCATTTTCACTGATGAGAAGGTATTTTCCACCAGTAACGACGGTCCACGAATCGTTTACAGGCCGCAAGGGACTCGCCATCGACGCGAATATGTAACCACGACGAGAAGAAATGGCCAGCTATCTGTTACTTGCTGGGGTTGGAATTCTGCAAGAGGGGCGGGAATTCTTCAGAGGATGGAAGGAAATCTTGACAGCGTGCAGTATGCCCACATAT
Organism: Schistocerca serialis cubense; assembly: GCF_023864345.2. Classification (NCBI taxonomy): domain Eukaryota; kingdom Metazoa; phylum Arthropoda; class Insecta; order Orthoptera; family Acrididae; genus Schistocerca; species Schistocerca serialis. The sequence continues at coordinate 470,316,419 of NC_064640.1, forward strand.
TGGAAAATGTGATGCTTCCGTCAGTGCGAATGCTGTACGCAGAAGGGGGCTTCACATTGCAAGAGGACCATTCCCCCATTCACAAGTCTGCATTTGTTCAGCAGCGGCTCTCCACGATTGGCGTCAACGTCATGGGCTGGCCGCCACGGTGGCTGATATGAACTCCACGGAAAACATGTGGGCTGAGGTTGCCAGAACATTAACAGAGAACTGGCCACGAAAACAACCAACAGCTGCGGACGCTTTTTGGGACTGCGTCCTGGAAGCCAGGGAGGAAGTTGCTTCTTCAGGCTGCTACGTCTGACGGCTTATACATTCTATGCCAAGACGCGTGATAGAAGTACAAAATAATGAAGGATTCTGGATAAAATATTAGAGTTCTTAAAATGTTTTGTTATGTCTTCTTTTTCGTCATTTTTCCTCATTGGGAGCTAGTGGAAGATCGCGTGGCAACAGAAAAGATACAATATGGGTTAGCTTTCCTTTGAGTTGCCCTTTTAATTCAAGTGGATTTCTTTTGAATGTACAGTTTGTTAAGTATTCTATTTTGATTTCATTTATACCCTGTCTACATACAAACTAATCGGCGTAGATGGACTCTGTCACCGTAGTTTTTGTTATTTCAAATACGTCTCTCTCGTCCCCTCCATCCATGAATACAGCCTCCGTCCTCCAGACAATACACCAACGATTTCATATTATGTTTACTCGCCGCGCGGGATTAGCCGAGCGGTCTGTGGCGCTGTAGTCATGGACTGTCAGGCTGGTCCCGGCGGAGATTCGAGACCTCCATCGGGCATGAGTGTGTGTGTTTGTACTTGGGATAATTTTAGGTTAAGTAGTGTGTAAGATTAGGGACTGATGACCTTAGCAGTTAAGTCCCATAAGATTTCACACACATTTGAACATTAATGTTTACTCGTTGTTAATATCTCTTCTATTATCTCTCACACTCTCTCTCTCTCTCTGACACTATCGCCGCAAGTGCCCTTTTATTACACTCCCCCAAAACTTTGTAAACAAATCTAGTGGTTTCCAGTTTCCCGGTTTTTTATTTGCTGCTATCTTTACTCTCTATCATTCCTCTCACCACCTATGAAACCGTATTCTTTGATCTCCCCTTCCCTATAACCCATTCTTCGTTCTGAGAACAGTCCTTCCTTATCTCTCGGTCCTAAAACGAACTGTGGCACACATCTAAGTAAGCAATACTTTGCAAGCATTTCACGCTTATATTTTGCACTTCTGCACTTCTATCCATTCCCAGATCCCGTCCTGCTTCCTGTTACGCGTCCCTTGACATCTGCATCTACATATAAATGAATACTCTACAATTCATAATTATGTGCTTGGCAGGGGGTTCTGTGATCTGGTGGATTAATCTTGTATTGATGTGTAAAACGTGTAGGCTAACAACTCACGTCAGGCGTAGATTTTTAACACACGCAAGTAGCTCTCCTTCACCCCCTAGTAACGCCAAGTGCAGACCGCCGGTAAGCTCCGTAGTTCAATATCCGCAGTAAAGATAACATCCCTTCGCTGCCGACTGGGCATTCGTTTGAGCTGTGACAGATAGAGAAACCCCGTAAGGCAGGGACTGTCACCAGCAAGCCGTCCTAAACTAGGACACGTATTTCATTTAATGAACCAATGGCCATATAAGTTCACAAGGCTCTTACTTTATTTGAAACTGAGACGTTGAAAATTGTGGTGCTGGACTGGGATTAGAATTCGATTTCACTGTGTTCCCGAAGATTGAAAACTCTTCTAGACGTCCTCGAAAGGCACCTGTCTGGTTTCGAATCCTGATCAGCACAAAATATTCACTATTTCATTTCAATCCCTAGCATGTGCACTCTGAACTACTGGTGAAAAATAGTTGCATTTTCAACGTCTCTTCGTGCGTTGTCAGCTGTAACGTGTTCGTTTCAACTCACAGCCACATGATGAGCTTTTTATCACAACATTACAAGATCAAACGTTTCCTTACATCTTTTCAAGTTCAAACATTCCACTCCATCCTACTGGTGAAAACGGATTTGGGTTTGACGTTGTGTTCGTTGTGATCACCAAGGACGACATGTAGTAAAAAAATTGTTCAAAGGGCTCTGAGCACTATGGGACTTAACATCTGTGGTCATCAGTCCCCTAGAACTTAGAACTACTTAAACCTAACTAACCTAAGGACATCACAAACATTCTTGCTCGAGGCAGGATTCGAACCTGCGACCATAGCAGTCGCGCAGTTCCGGACTGAGCGCCTAGAACCGCGTGACCACCGCGGCCGGCGACATGTAGTAGATTTAACTTCTGGCCAGCAGAGTATTTTCCATCACATCATTGAAAGTACAAACATGCCATTCCTAGCTATTATTGGAAAAGAATTGGATAGCTAAAGTTTCTTCATGACCACGTGTGCGGGGTTTGAATTCTATTCAGCTCAGAACTTTTCGTCGGCTGATGTCTAGCTAAACATGCGCCCATCTCGCTACTGGTGGACCTACGACAGCTATTTATCGTCTGTTACTGACTAGAAAAGGACCGTGTTAGATTCTGGGTTCGATACCCAGTCAGGCAAAAACAATTCCATCGTCAATTAAGGTTCCAGCATTTCGCTATTGGTGAAAACGTTTGCTATTTAACTTCTGATTTTATTTACAGTCATGCTCAAAAGTATCCGAACGACCTGAATTGCGTTTCACCTGATTCCCATGCGACCTACATAAAGCAGCTGTCTAGTAGGTCCTCTAATCGCCACTCGGTACAGTCGTTTGACTATTGAAAATGGTTCCAACATGTCACCACCAGGAAACACTGCTCTGTATCGCAATAACTCAAGATGTAAAGTATTACCCCGATACTACAAATATCAGGGAACACCTCATCATAGATAACGCTGTCCTTAAGGCTTGTAAGATCGCATTTATTGCAATAACTGACATACCTGAAATGTTAGCACTCTCATTATTACGTCAGATAGGTAATGCACGTAGTAAGTTCGTCGTATTCATAATTTACTCTTCAAAGTAGCATACCATACTTGTTATTTAACACAAAAGGTCATTAAAAATTTACGTCATTAACGAGCAGCTAGTTGAGAATATGTATGAACTTCAAATGACACGACGAACCGACTCGTTCTGCACATGGATTCAAACCCACGTCATGCAGACTAGGCTTCAGTGGCCGTGCGGTTCTAGGCACTTCAGTCCGGAACCGCATGACTGCTACGGACGCCGGTTGGAATCCTGCCTCGAGCATGGATGTGTGTGATGTCCTTAGGTTAGTTAGGTTTAAGTAGTTCCAGGTTCTAGGGGACTGATGACCTCAGATGATGAGTCCCATAGTGGTCAGAGCCATTTGAACCAATCATGCAGGCTAAGATTTCGTGGCAGACGGAAATTAACAGTCATTCCTGACTAGGCATAAGGAGAATGATATACCTCAGTTTTGGACAGTATCAGTTAGCAAATATCAACTTTAAATTCCATAACGTAAAACTTTTATCGGTCGCGAGTTCCTACCCAGCACCTATTGTCCCTGTTAACGAACTACGAGAGATGTTAAATATTGCTACTTCACAAATAACTTATGCGGTTAGGTAAAGCTTTGTGTATGACAGGGATTCGATCCCAGAACCTAATCGGATTGTTATAGAAGCACAATCAACTTTGACATATCGAATTTTCTCGGCAGTAGCTACATGTATTAAATGAAAAGACGAGGCGAAACATGAATTTTTCTTTTCCAGGACTCCAACCCGGCACGTATCGCTGTTATATTCTAGAGAAAAGGAACGTTAAGTATGGGCTTGTTACACCAGCAGCGACATGTGAGCATGTTTGAACTAGAAATAATATGACGAAGTGTTCAGTGCTGACTGAGAATCGAAACCCAAACATATCGTTGTTGAGTACACACAAAGAGACGACACTTATTTCTCCACCAGCAGCTCAGAATAACATCCTTGAACTTACAGTGATCTCGCAAATTGTTCTGTGTCTCACTGGGAGTCAAAAACGTCAGATATCGTTAGTGTTGTCAACGAATGAAAATGCATTAAAAATAAAAATTATTATCCATCAGCAGATAGGTGTTCTCATGCTAGAGCTTGATAATACATAGTGAAAAGTTTAGTGCTGGGCCAGGATTCCAACCCATTCGTGCGCAATATGTGGAGATGTTGAGGAATCTGCAGTTTTGAACAAACAACAAGTTGTAGTCGAGCTGTATTGTCACGAAGGGAGCAAATTCCGCGTTAAGGGCGGTCTGAGTTGCATTCCCAGTTCAGAACCAATTTTATCGACATTCAGAAGCTCAAATAAAAGATGGAATAAGTGTCCTGTGACAATACACAGGGTTTGTTTTGTCGCTAGAAATAAATAACTAGTATAAGAAAGGTTACTCGTAATAGAGTTTCTACATGTCTCCACTCCTTACTTTATTGTGGTTACCCCGAACGTCTACTTGGTAGACATGGAATATCATGTTTAATGTGATTTTCAGACCACAATGCCATTATACCTTCTTCACTTGGCGTAGCCAGAAAAGAGTAGAACCTGCCTCTCCCTATCAAAAAACATCGGCAGAAGTTGGAATCGAACCGAGACCATCATCATAAGAAGCTATAATCAGTCCAACAGACCACCATAACACCATTGTGGCACACAAGATAACAATTCTGACACACAGGCTCCCTGTAGTTGTTTGCATGATGTTCAGTACATTCATTTACTTGGTTGACCGAATCGCCGTGAACTGGCTGCCTTGGCTAACCAGTGCATACGTTCGACTCTATTTTGTAATCACCGAAATAAAATAACGTACCTGCCACCTACACAGATCTGCAAACAGTGTAAGATGCAGAAATTTAAATAGGAAGTGTGCCTTTCCATTTGAGCTACTCTATTGGGCTATCTGTTTGTTGAAACCATCATGCAGTGCAAAAGATATGCTGTAACTGTCTGTCTCTGAGAAGTCTAGATCCGGCCATATGCATTATCTCATAGCACTGTGGAATGCCGAAGTTCTGGACGAACTGTTTTCACTTCCAGAGATGCTGTAGCTACGTCACAGCTAGTAGCGTACCGGTAAGCGTCGCGCACTATTGATAAGACGTCACGTGTTGTGTTACATTCGCTACTACATTTTTTTTTAAACGCAATTTTGCTGTCTGCTGAAGTTAACAATTTAATGGAACTTTGAGCATAATTCTCCTCACTTCTCAACCCAAAATAGTCGCATGTGGAAAAAGGCTAACTTCTGCTTCATTTTGTTCTTTTCAGGTTTAATAGACAGCCAGGCAGCAGATGCGTCTCGAAGCTTTTGTATTATGTATGGGGATAGTGTATCGTACCAAAATAGTCAGAAAAGTATTTTCTACATTAGCTGTCGTCTGATAGTGGCATTTTGTTCTTCTTCAAACCGTGTTTGACAGCTTTAACTCAGAACAAGTTTTCTACATGCATGTATTCAATAAACTGCATGTGCATTGTCAGACTGTTATAGATAACATCAGAGAATTTGCATATATCGTTAATGATTAATATCTCTCTCATGTTTAGTATTGTTTTAACAACACTAAAAGAAACCTTACGAAAACTGTGCACTGTATTGTAAGAAATGAAATAAAACTACCCACGATAACCTTACGACGAAAGTAAGTCTGTTTCAACAAAACTGAGTATCTGTACACAAGCGTGCCTCTATCAGCACGAATTAGTAAAATACTACTCACTTAGATTTCGATTGGGTCTGTGTTTAAATGGTATGCTGTGTCATACTCAACAGGTATGCAAATGTGACATTTCATAAATAAGGTTACGTATTCCTAGAAACCCAAATTTTTCTTGTCTGCAGCGGAAGGAGGCGTTACCAGTTGTGCAGCATTGTAAGTTTTTTACCATTGCACAATGAGCTGAAAGTATTGTCTTACAATTTGCTAATCAATTTATTTCGTTCATACTTATCACCCTGGCATGGGAGTCTTAAGTGAAGAACATTATTGAATTTGGAATCGTTGACGGTCGATTCGAATTTCTTCAGAGACGCTTGTATTGTATAGCAGCTTTGCAGTCAGAAAGCCGCGATCTACGACCATTTACACAACTTACTGAGTCGAGCTGCCAAGAGAATTTGATGTGTAAAGTTTTTCATCTGGCTACAGCCTGTACGCCACTCTCGTCATGGTATTGGTCGCTCAGCCTCATAACGCATCGTGAAAGGGATTAAAAGTTGTCACTTATGTGAAGAATAGCATTTCTTTAGCCAAAAAATTGAAATTTCTGTCTCAGTGTCTTAGTTTACGTGAGGGTTATATACCACGAATCATTCAAATGGAAAGAGAATATCAAGTGAATTTAGCGAGTCAGTTCAACCATAGGCGGAAGTGATTGCACTGTCACAGTGTTGTAAAATGATTGTGACGATGTTGCCAATTCTCAGCTGTGCTAGTATCAGATCTGTAGCGTTATAGGAGGAGAATCCTGTGCTCGTGTCTCAGGAGGATACGGTGAGGAGGCGGGGGTTTGGTTAATATGCAGCGTTTTCTCCTACCAGCTGTGTCAAACCTTCAGGTGCGTAATCTTCCATCACGCTTACAGTTTCCCACAAAATATATACGAATAAAACACTCACCTTGTTACTTTGTTACAAAATATTATTTCAGTACAGTAAAAAGTCTTTGGAAATCAACTTTGCCAACCTGTCATGAAATGTTAGATAACAAACACCTTGCACCTCGAAATCGATTGCATCTTTGAGCAATCTTGTGATCATACAAGTAGAATTTCATGAATTTCACGAGAATGTAGAAAAATGTTGATGCGAATGGAAGCTGTAAGAAACAAAGTTACCTAATTATTCTGTACCACGTAATAATCAATTCATTTGATAGTTCAGAAGAGAAGAAACTAAAAATTATGCCCATTAAGGCAGAAACTAAAGTGTAGATGAGGGCACTGTGCAGATCTGCGCTTTTTCATCTTCAGATCTATACAAATAATGTATACTAACCAGCGTATTCATTGCTTTCTTAATGTTTCCCCCTTGTTTAATCTTCTTATGATGAACTGGATCCACACCCATGAGTCTGATTTTTTCTTTGTGTCCTTCCATCTACTATCTTTGTGTGTTATTGTTCGGTGTTCAAAAAGCAAAATATTATGCCTGCTCCCACGAGGTATTAAAATGAGGTCGCAAAAAGGCTAACGAATTATAATCAAAATACAGTGAGACGCCAGTTTGTCTGTCGTCACGGTGTTAAGTGGACAGAAATAGTTGGGTGTTATTGTCGTCTTTTCTTATTGAGATTTTCATATTACCCTGACACAAGACGCCGAGATAAATGTGTATATTCTCCGTGACGAAACATCCTACATTTCATTCATCCTGATCCATTCGTTACTTGCATCGGCGACAATGAGTGATAGGAAAGTTGTTGTGGGGTGACGAATAACAATAACAATGGTAGTAATTACAGATCAATAATCAAGGATATTTACTGCGTTATAGACGATTAACAAAATAAGCAAGAATGGCTGAGTGTTTAATTGGGGCACTGAGTAAGTGTTCTAACCCCTTTGTTACTGAATTCTGGTCTAGTTGTTTGCAGACAGAAAACAAAGAAACCTGTAGCCATACATATCGCTAGTACAAAGAGATATTACCTATCAACTATCCCTGCTTTACATCACGAGACGAACATGGCGTCACTGAGCTGATATTTGAAATACATTTCTGTTTTCTATCTCTGTCCCTCTCTCTCTTTTTATTTTTATTTTAATTTTTTGAGGAAAGCAACCAGAAACGCGATAATAAGCAAGTAGGCATATAACCTGTTTACAGTTATTTTCATTGGGATACATAATGCTAAAATACAACTTTTAAGTGTGTTGTTGCGTAATTCCAGTTATTGACAGTCTATTCGTGAGCTTGCTCGCATTCAGTGGGGTGAAACCTATCACAGAAGCAAGCAAAACACAAATATTTCTTGCACCATGCGCAACACGTAAACTAAATCTCGCTGCACTGACATGTTGTCCGATATATTGCACGGAAAACATATCTGATTCATGTTGCTAAATACAGCTCTATCAGATATCAATTTGTAAGCGTACCAAGTGTATAAAAGCATATCTTGAAATACGCAGAAAGGCCCCGTAGAGGTATTCGACTGAAACATAGCTATGACCAAAATTGTAACTGGGGTCGACAGCATCGTCGTGTACCACCTTGACAACTCGAACGGTGACAGTGCTCGGCCGGTTACTTACGTTTACTGGTATCAAAGCTACAGCATGAAAACACAAAAATGTCAATAACGCGAAGATTATTGGTTTTGGAACCCATAGAAAGTAAAGCAGTCATCAGTCGCAAGAGTGGTTTGAACACCACAGTGCATTAATAGGCACGAACTTGTTGGAGCCACCTTTGCTTTCATCCGACCTTTGTGTTGACTTACCTAGCCACTTAATAGGGAAACCTACAGTTTTACGTGGCTTTCAGACCACAGTGCAACTCGGCATTTGTCACATCAACAAACACTGCCCCAGGGGAAATATGTGTAAAACGGCACATAAAAATCGTGGGACTGGTGAGGGATCGAACCTGAGACCTTCGTATCGATAGTCTTGCTCTTTCTCACCTTGCCACCATGCAGCCAACACTATGGTTTCTGCTTCGCATTAAAATTAATGATCTCTCGTTTGTGTCTGCGTTGGCACTTTCGTGTCCCTTAGGAGACCTTACCTTTGGGATTACCCTCGTATACGTGTGTGTAAACGCCTTCCATTGCCCACTCAAGGAAGACAAGGATACCTAGTCTAGCTTCAATATTACAAATACGCATCTGTTTGTGGATGAACGCAGACTTAGGTTGATAATCATTTTCAATATTTATCAGTACTGAACCCGTTGGTGTGAAACTCGTTTTCTACCAATGATTCCCACAGCTACAGGAACACTACTTTAATACCTCTTATACAAAATACTTACGCAGTGCTATCAGACGAAAAGATCAACCTGACACAAACTGTGGGAAGTTTGTTTTACAACCTTCGTACCTGGATAAAGAGCTTTTCCTATTTGAGATATCTGTGAACGTTGCCGCATAAGACTATTTAAGAAGAAACTAAATTCCTTCAGCTACGCCAATGTTTAAAAAAATCGTGTTAACGGCACTAAATCGTGGTTTGTAAATCGTTTACCAGCCGTACTCTGCCGCATTTCGCTGGTTCTGAGGCAAAAAGCTTACCTACAAATTTCACAGAAGGAAAAGGGGACGAAATGTCTCCCACTCGAACGTCATGTTATTTTACTTAAGGGGCTCCGGAAAGGCTCAAAATCATGAAAAGTTCAACTTTTACTTTTTTGCGTTTTCTGAATCTGCAGACTATTACCTTTTAAAAGATATATAATTTATTAAATTCCGAAGACTACAAATATTTTTAAATTTTTTTTTTTGAAATGTGTTCTACATGGACGTGACCCACAGTGGCTCTGTTAAACTGCTGTCAAATGGTGTTATTATTAACGTCCGTGTTCATCAGGTACATTTTAGTGATCTGAGATAAAGTATGTGTTGTGGCTAACCTGTGATGGTTCAATATATATCGCTGGTGTGACTGTCGATTGTTTCATGTTTATTTAGTCTGCCGTTATCTCGAAAATATTCGTAATTAATTCTGTTTCTTGAGTCTCTGTTTTGTTGAATTATAATAATGAGTAAAAGTAAAGTTATGAGAAATCCTCTGAAGGCTTTTAAGAAAAGGAGAAATGTTGGAAAGCAAAAGGTACGTGTTATTACTGTAAACAATAAAGACGATAACCAAGTGAGTGAACCTAACCTCTCAAGTACACCTGCCCATAGCAGTCAAAGTGAGAAAGAAAATGCTTCACAGAAGAAGCTTGGTTCAATGAATGAAAACTATGAATGTTTTATGGGCGAATCGGATGTGAATGAAATATTTGATATGTCGGTTCTCAAAGGAATTTTTTCAAACTGTGTAAGATGTATTCATTGTAGTGAAGTTGGTCTGGAACTCTCCATAATAAAGCACGTAGGACTTGCTAGTGAAATACAACTGAAATGTGATAAGTGTTCATACATGACCACCTTTAGGAACAGTGTTGCAGTAACTGCAACTGAAGAAAATGGTAGCAAAATCTACGAACACAACAACGAGCGATGCTTGCTTTAGACGAGGAACGCCTTCGGGCTGCAGACAGGGCTGTAAAGAGTCTAGAAATACAAGCAAGAGTAAACAAGAGGAGGAACAAGAGGAAGCTGGAGGAGGAGTTTGCAGAGGATGAAGATAATCCATCCTATGGACCTGGAATGCACTAAAAAGTTAAGCCAATTTTTGTCGCTCGATTCCCAAAACTTTTATTTTCTCATACTAATTACATGTTTTCTAAGGATCTTCCAAACATATTTGTTTCAAACTTTCAGTAAATGTTACACAGTACCTTCTGCATAATTTAACACAGCCTTTTTCCAAAAAACTGTATATTTTTGAATATATAAATAAAAAATTGCAAAAAAATGTTGTGAATTTTCATTACAATTGAAAAAAATCATCTTTCATAACTGAACTACAATTTTGTAAATCCCTGTGTTAAGTTGTAGCCCATATTCCAATAAATAACCTGTAAAAAGTTCAACTTCCTACCTCAAATACTTTGTGAGGAATGATGTAATTTATAAGCGTTATTTTAACATTGCAAGTATAGGGCGTTCCGGAGCCCCTTAAGTAACGTCTTCATCAATTACTTTAGTTTTAATGTGATCTACGAGTAATTGCTGATGTTTGATATTAACATGAAAAGGATTCCGTAGACAGGGAATGAACTTGTTATTGGGCAACTACTTCTCTAATGACCAAAAGGACCTAAATGATCTTCAGTCACATGTGTTCCAGCAGCGGTATGAATAAAATGATAGTAATAATGTCGGCGATAATCGAATTATCTGGTAAATTCACACTTCACAGTGGATTTTCTGGAACTAAGAAATTTCCTGAATTAGTGAAAATTTCAAAATGTCTTCAAATCGAGACTATGACGCCTAGAAGAATCTTTACATTCCGCTGACATGAGAATAGCATAATCTCCACGTCAGAAGCTTGCTTCTACTTAACCATTTAATAGACTCGCGTTTTTTTCCACCGTGACTAATTTAGCAAGCTAAGCACATCATCCATTACAGCACACTCCTGGGGATGGGAAATGTCTCCACAATGGTCTGGTGGAACGAACTATCACAAGTGCAATGCGTGGGTTCAGGCATTTACTTTTAAGAGGCACAAACAGATTTACTTTACCTCTGGTAACCTCAAGAGGAAGCTGTTATAATCCAGAATCCGCATTAAACATCACATTCCTTCATTCCAAACTGGGCAGAGCCGGTTTACGTTGGAAAATGACATAGGTGGAGGTCAGGGTAAGCCGAAATACAGTCACCAGGAAACTTACTTACATGAGAAAATTTTATTCTATTTGATGAACTGATAGCCGTCTAAAGGAACAGGGCTCTTATTTTACTTGTACTTGATTGAACTAGAGACGTTGAAAAATTTCGATCTGGACTGTGATTCGAATCCGTATCCTCTCTTTCGAGGATCTGAATCTCTCGGAACAGTATAGTTCAATCATTTCATTCCTTTTCCCAAGACTTCAGTTTTCTCTAGGTCTCCTCCAAAGGTAAATATGTGGGTCCGAATCCTGATCCAATACAAAAATATCCATAATTTCAATTCAACCCCTATTAGGTGCACACCGGCATGCTAGTGAAAATTAACGTGCATTTTTAATGTCTGTTCATGTTGCCAACAATTTCTGGACAAAGACGCACGCATCTTACTGTTGGTGAGTAAGCAATTGATACTTAAGCAATATTCGTGAACAATAAAGAAGAACGATAGGAGTGCGGTTCGATTGTCGCTCAGGCACAAAAATTTGTGTCCTTATTTTGGACTAAACACCTAGCAGCTGGCAAGAAAAACCGATACGTAACATTTGATTTTACTTAGTTAACAATCCGATTACGTCTTGGGTTCGTATCTCCGTCGCAGAACTTCACATCATGCGCTACATCTTTAAATTCATACACACTTCGTTACTTCTGAATTGAGGTATATCAGACATCTTTCATGGTTAGTTAACAGGGATGAAAGGGTCATGATAGGAGTTCCGCTTTATTACAAAAACTGTGGTCTTTTATTTTCAAGTTTAAATTTGGTTACTGATATAGGCGAAAATTTCGGTACTTCATGACTCTTCATGGATAGTCAGCAATATGATATGATTAGATTAGATTAATACTTGTTTCATAGATCATGAATACGACATTTCGTAATGATGTGGAACGAGTCATTTTAATGAAAGAGTTCTTTACATACCAATATTCAATTTCTTTACAACAATTTTTACCCCCCCCCCCACTCTCTCTCTCTCTCTCTCTGTCTCTCTCTCTCTCTCTCTCTCTCTCTCACACACACACACACACACACAAACACTCACACACACACACACACACACACACACACACACACACACACACACATTCCCTTTTTATTATTATTTGTTTAGTGCTCGACTATCGGCGAGGCACGTAAACGTCCGTGAATGTGTTTCTTAGTTTTGATTACAGTTACGAAAGAAATATAATAACAAATATTTATGATGCATAGTGGCAGTCTGTTCTGAGTATTATTAGCAATTAAGCTCCAGTCCCTAAACCTAGTTACAGAAATGCGAATCAGACGCATTACGTATTCCAGGCCGTAGCAGCCGCGTCTTTGAGGCGCCAGCAATTGTCACTTCCCAGCCCGCTGTAGGATCACATCGGTTCGTATTCTTCCTGCTGGTAATGTAACTGAGATTTGGCAACAACGCAAGGTATGTTTGGCAACTCTGTGATCGACGAGATACTTCCTGGTGTGCACGGAATTAAGCCCCAAAGTTCACTTGATTTCTCGTGTAATTTCCATTGATTAACCTGAGTTGTTATCGGTTGAGGTGTAACACATAATTGTAAATTTAGGGTTTTCAGCCCAGTAAAGTCATTGAACATGGCAAGCGCAACTAATCTCGTCCTGTAAATAGCGGTTTACGAGTTTTAGCCACTATTGGCCTCGTAAGAGCTAGCTCTGTGTTGACGTGCTGGCCTTTGGAAATGCGACTGTTAAGGTACGCAGTTCCAGCCTCCCTGAATGTAACGTTTTTATCCCTTCTGTGTAAGAGCTGCAAGCAGTCAGAGCAGACACCGATAAGCAAATCGCAAGAAAATACTTTCGGCTCATTGTGCAATGGTGAAAAACTTACAATGCTGCACAACAGGTAACACTTCTTTCTGCTGCTGACAAGCAAATTTTGGTTTTCTAGGAATACGTAACTTTATTTATGATATGCCACATTTGCATACCTGTTGAGTATGACACACCATACCATTTAAACACAGACCCAATCGAAATCTAAGTGAGTGGTATTTTACTAATTCGTGCTGATAGAGGCACGCTTGTGTACAGATACTCAGTTTTGTTAATACAGACTTACTTTCGTCGTAAGGTTATCGTGGGTAGTTTTATTTCATTTCTTACAATACAGTGCACAGTCTTCGTAAGGTTTCTTTCAGTGCTGTTAAAAAAACAATACCAAACATCAGAGAGAAATTAATCATCAACGATGTATGCGAATTCTCTGATGTTATCTATAACAGTCTAACAATGCACATGCAGTTTATTGATTACATGCATGTAGAAAACTTGTTCTGAGTTAAAGCTGTCAAACAAGGTTTGAAGAAGAATAAAATGCCACTATCAGACAAGAGCTAATGTAGAAAATACTTTTCTGACTATTTTGGCACGATACACTATCCCCATACATAATACAAAAGCTTCGAGACGCATCTGCTGCCTGGCTGTCTATTAAACCTGAAAAGAACAAAATGAAGCAGAAGTCAGCCTTTTTCCACATGCGACTATTTTGGGTTGAGAAGTGAGGAGAATTATGCTCAAAGTTCCATTAAACTGTTAACTTCAGCAGACAGCAAAATTGCGTTTAAAAAAAAAATGTAGTAGCGAATGTAATAGAACACGCGACGTTTTATCAATAGTGCGCGACGCTTACCGTTACGCTACTAGCTGTGACGTAGCTACAGCATCTCTGGAAGTGAACAACAGTTCGTCCAGAACTTCGGCATTCCACAGTGCTTTGAGATAATGCATATAGCCGGATCTAGACTTCTGAGAAACAGACAGTTACAGCATATCTTTTGCACTGCATGATGGTTTCTACAAACAGATAGCCCAATAGAGTAGCTCAAATGGAAAGGAACACTTCCTATTTAAATTTCTGCATCCTACACTGTTTGCAGTCATGTGTAGGTGGCAGGTACGTTATTTTATTTCGTTGATTATAAAATAGAGTAGAGTGTATGCACTGGGTTGCCAAGGCAGCTAGTTCATGGTGATTCGGTCAACCAAGTAAATGAATGTACTGAACATCCTGCTAACAATTACAGGGAGCCTGTGTGTCAGAATTGTTATCTTGTGTGCCGCAATGGTGTTATGGTGGTCTGTTGGACTGATTATAGCTTCATATGATGATGGTCTCGGTTCGATTCCAACTTCTGTCGATTTTTTTTTATGGGGAGAGGCAGGTTCTACTCTTTTCTGGGTACGCCAAGTGAAGAAGGTATAATGGCATTGTGGTCTGAAAATCACATTAAACATGATATTCCATGTCTACCAAGTAGACGTTATGGGTAACCACAATAAAGTAAGGAGTGGAGACATGTAGAAACTCTATCACGAGTAACCTTTCTTATACTAGTTATTTATTTCTAGCGACAGAACAAACCCTGTGTATTGTCACAGGACACTTATTCCATCTTTTATTTGAGCTTCTGAATGTCGATAAAATTGGTTCTGAACTGGGAATGCAACTCAGACCGCCCTTAACGCGGAATTTGCTCCCTTCGTGACAATACAGCTCGACTTCAATTTGTTGTTTGTTCAAAACTGCAGATTCCTCAACATCTCCACATATTACGCATGAATGGGTTGGAATCCTGGCCCAGCACTAAACTTTTCACTATGTATTATCAAGCTCTAGCATGAGAACACCTATCTGCTGGTGGATAATAATTTTTATTTTTAATGCATTTTCATTCGTTGACAACACTAACGATATCTGACGTTTTTGACTCCCAGTGAGACACAGAACAATTTGCGAGATCACTGTAAGTTCAAGGATGTTATTCCGAGCTGCTGGTGGAGAAATAAGTGTCGTCTCTTTGTGTGTACTCAACAACGATATGTTTGGGTTTTGATTCTCAGTCAGCACCGAACACTTTGTCATATTATTTCTAGTTCAAACATGCTCACATGTCGCTGCTGGTGTAACAAACCCATACTTAACGTTCCTTTTCTCTAGAATATAACAGCGATACGTGCTGGGTTGGAGTCTTGGAAAGGAAAAATTAATGTTTCACCTCGTCTTTTCATTTAATACATCTAGCTACTGCCGAGAAAATTCGATATGTCAAAGTTGATTGTGCTTCTATAACAATCCGATTAGGTTCTGGGTTCGAATACCTGTCACGAACTCTTAGTTTGCATGACCTGGGTTGAATCCATATGCAGAACAAGTCGGTTCGTCGTGTCATTTGAAGTTCATACATATTCTCTACTAGCTGCTCGTTAATGACGTAAATTTTTAATGACCTTTTGTGTTAAATAACAAGTATGGTATATTACTTTGAAGAGTAAATTATGAATACGACGAACTTACTACGTGCATTACCTATCTGACGTAATAATGACAGTGCTAACATTTCAGGTATGTCAGTTATTGCAATAAAAGCGAGTTTACAAGCCTTAAGGACAGCGTTATCTGTGATGAGGTGTTCCCTGATATTTGTAGTATCGTGGTATTACTTTACATCCTGAGTTATTGTGATACAGCGCAGTGTTGTCTAGTGGTGACTAGTTGGAACCATTTTCAATAGCCAAACGACTATATCAATGAGCAATTAGAGGACCTGCTAGACAGCTGCGTTATGTGGGTTGCATGGGATTCAGGTGAAATGCAATCCAGGTCGTTCGGATACTTTTGTGCATGACTGCACTTCGTTAACAATCCGATTAGGTGCTGCGTTCGCATCCCTGAAACAAGCTTTATATGATGGCATTTCAATTATAAACATGAGCATACCTTTTTCCTTGTGAATGACACCATATTAAAAGTCGTTGGGGTTGTTCCCATGATGGTAACTATTATGACAGAATTCCGAGTTCAGTACAAACATTTTCGTCGTTTACTTTCAGGATCTCTATTGATAACTGATACTGGTGCAAACGTGTATAGTTCACGTCTCTTTATGCCTAGTGATTCGGTCTCAATAAGGCACAAACAAAGTTTAGCTTAGTAGGAATGGCTATAGGTGCTGGGTTTGAATCCAGGTCCAGAACGACGACGTTGGTCATGTCATTTAAAGGTCAGATTTGTGTACACGTAGCTGTTGATGTGTTACTAGAACAATAATATTACTTGTGATTCGCTGTTAATGTTGAAGTTTCCGTTGAGTTCCTGTTGCCATTAATCGTGTTTTTTTGTTAGTTTCTCCAATATCCAGTTTCCAGAGCCACTCGCCGTTGAGCGGCCTTCAGCACGTGGATTGGAAACCTTTTAGAGAGCGAAAAACTTTTTTCCAATTGCCGTACAGCTTTGTAACTCCATGTATTGTCTCAAGTATTTAGTTTTGACTAAGAATTACTCTACGATATCTGTAAAATAAAGCGTTTTCTCAGAACTTTTGGAATGTCACTTGTTGTAATTAAAGTTAGTTTATGAGTGTTATGGGGTGTCTCATCGCTAAGAACTTGTTTTCTAATATGTTTTGTATGACGATATTAGTTAATGGTTAGATTGACTGCCATAAAGACCATTGGTCTCTTAGTAGTCTCTTGCGGTACCCATTGTGTGTAGTCAAACGACTGTATCCCACGGGGTTTTGGTGTTTAGAGGACCAGCAACACAGCTACATTATGTTGGTTGTATTCGGCAGTGACCCACTTTTTTTGCTGTCAAGTGTACACAGAACTTAACTTTCTAATTCGTTGAACGCCTCTCACATGGTCCTCGTCACACTTCATTTCAGTTAGTGTAATTTTTATTTGTCTGCAAGGCTTTGGCTATGTTTATGTTTGCTATGAAGCTCCCTTTGCTTCCGTAGCAGTTTTCTAACCTGGTTGTTGTAACACGGTGGCTCTTTTCCATCTCTTACGATCTTATTTGAAACATACTCATCTAATGTATATTTACGATGGTTTTGAACTTTTTCCACTGATCCTCAACACTATCTGTACTTGGGATAAAACTTTTGTGTTGGGCCTTCAAGTCCTCTGAAATCTGCTTTTTGTTACTTTTGGTAAACAGAAAAATCTTCCTACCATTTTTAATATTTCTTTTTATGGTTGAAATCACCTATGCTGCAACTGATTTGTGATTCGCTGATTCCCTGTTCTTCGTCAACTGTTACAAATAGTTCGGGTCTGTTTGTCACCAGAAGGTCTAATATGTTATTGTCACTAGTAGGTTCTCTGTTTAATTGCTCAAGGTAGTTTATAGATAATGCACTTAAAAAAATTTCACTGGATTCTTTGTCCCTGCCACTCATTATAAATTAAAATCTCCACCCAAAACTATAACATCTTCGGAAATCTACTCGAAATATTTTTCAAATTTTCCTTCAGGTGTTCTGCCACAACAGCTGCTGAGCCAGGGGGCCTTTAGAGACATTAAATTACCATGTTTGAGCCTGCTTTATCCGTGACCTTCACCCAAATTATTAAAAATTTTGGATCTCTGTAAATTTTTCTTCGATACTATTGCACTTTTCATCGCTATAAACAAGCCTCCCTCTTCACTGGCCAGCCTGTCTCTGCGGTACAAATTCCAATTTGAGTTTAGAATTTCATTACTGTTTACCTCTGGTTTTAGCCACATTTCCGTCCAAAGTACTATGTGGGCATTGTGACCGTTTATTAATGAGAGCAGTTCTGGGACCTTTCTATAGACGCTCCTGCAGTTTACTATTTTCTCATTAGTATTGTCATTTCCTTTTGCGTTTTGCCTACTGCAACCCGTCGCGCCTCAGGAGGCGTCTTGTCGGGCCTAGGGAGGGAATTCTCTAACCTACTAAACCCACATGTGCACTCCACACGTACTCCGCTACCCATGTAGCCTCACCTATTCAGGGGGACTCTACATTTCTCCACCGGATATCGGATGTCGAGAAATTTGCACCACAGATCTTCACAGAATCGTCTAAGCCTCTGGTCTGAGCCTTCCTCTCGGCTCCAAACCAGAGGACCGCGATCGGTTCTGGGAACGACACTACAAATAGTTAGCTAAGATTCCATCCTGCGAGCGAGGCTTTTCGCCTTCACCAACTCCGCCAACCGCCTGTATGAACTAAGGATGTCCTCTGAACCGAGACGGCAGGAGTCATTGGTGCCGACATGAGCAACAATTTGCAGTCGCTTGTACTCAGTGCTCTCTATCGCCGCCGGCAGGGCCTCCTCCACATCTCGGATGAGACCCCCGACAAGCAGACAGAGTGAACACTGGCCTTCTTCCCCGACCTTTCCGCTATTTCCCTAAGGGGCTCCATCACCAGCCTAATATTGGAGCTCCCAAACACTAATAAAGCCCTCCCCCCGTGTGCCTGCTCGGACCTTGTTGGAGGAGCGGCCACATGTCCACTCACAGGCCGAGCGGGCGATGCCACACGGCCAGCCTCAACATTCATCTTCGCCTCGTGCAACGCGAACGCCGTTGAACCCACCACACCCCTTGAGGAGAGGGTGGCCCAACCGCGCCCGGTAGCCGCGAAGATGTCTCGACAGCAGGGAACGTGGGCGAAGCATGTAACACCTAGGGTGTAAAATGCGACGCTCCAGACTCCCAACTGCCGCTACACTCCGAGGCAGCAGCCTGGAGACGGCTGACCGCGGCCATCAGTACGTTCAACTGTTCACCAACAGTGGCCACCTCCTCCTCTGTCCGTACACATCAGTCACACATCATGTCCATCCTAAGAAATCAACAATTTACTATAGAGAGATAAGTAATCAACTTTTAACTAGACTGCTGATTCACTTAAGTGCGGCTGATAGCTGTCTAAACTGTGGTTACTAGACAGTTCTTGTTGGAAACAATGAAAATAAGCTCCAACTGTCTCTGGACTATATTCGAAACAAACACGAAATCTATGGAACACTATTACTAGTACTCCAAAATTAAAGCTTCCTAAAAGCAAAAACACACGCAAAAAGAAGTGACAAGCAAGAAAAACACAGTTAATACTTAATTTGCGTAGCTTGCTGCACAGGAGATGTTAAGCAGACGGCGGTTACGACGACACTGGCGGTACTGGGACTACAGCTGACTAAAGGAACTCTCTCTGACTGTACTCCTACGGTTGCAGGTTCGAATCCTGCCTCGGGCATGGATGTGTGTTAGTTAGGTTTAACTCGTTCTAAGTTCTAGGGGACTAATGACCTCGAAAGTTGAGTCCCATAGTGCTCAGAGGCATTTGAACCAACCATCTGACTGTACTCAAAACAAACACAAATAGCTGTATTTTGCTTTCACTTTTTGTAGGTTTGGATGTTACGGTATTTAGTCTCGCTGTAACAACCTTGTGGTCACAAATCCTTTTATCCGTCATGATGCTCCCTTATTTGGTCAGGGTTACATTTTGCCAAGGGGTCGAGTATGTTTTCGCAACCATTTACAGACCTAGCTGCCTACTGCAATAACTGTTTAAACCTATTTTCTGGAAACGCACTCAGATTGATTTCGGACAATGTGTTAAGCCCGTCTCCGACTTTAAACATTTATTTTCGTCAACATATCTTGTGTAGCTTGAAGTCACCAGAAACTCTAACTCTATGAGCCAGGTACCTATCTAAAAAAAAAAAAAAAAAAAAAAAAAGAAACTTCTGAGGTACAAAACCCAGTATGATATTGGGGTTGAGACAAGCGCCACTCCGAAGCAGTCCTGGATACTTTACACTAAAAACAAACAAACAAACCCCGTCCGAACAGACCTTGGAGGTCAAACGGTACCGACTTGCCGCCGTGTCATCGTCGGCCCTTCATGCCGCCGGATGTGGATGCGGAGGGTCATGTGGTCAGCACACCGATCTCCCGGCCGTTTCCATTTTCCGTGGCCGGTGCCGCTACTTCTCAATAGAGTAGCTCCTCAGCTGGCCTCAGGAGGGCTGACTGCACCCTGCTTGCCAACAGCACTAGGCATACCCGGACGGTGACCAACACAAATTTTAGCCAAGCCAGACGGCGTTTAACTTCGTGATCTGACGGGCACCGGTGTTACCACTGCGGCAAGGTCGTTCGCATTTTACACTACACTACAATTAAAACAAAATCCTGTGCATAGTAATCAATAAATTAAAAAAGTAAACTAATATCAACACATTTAACTGAAAATAGGTCTCTCCTGTTTGCAGCTTGTGAACATAATTGGCAAACAAACGATGTAATCACCTTATCTGGAGCAGAAACGAAAGCTGCCCTTTCCCTGACGGTGTAACTGACAAAAGGTAAAACATTTTACTAAAGTAATAAATGGGACACAAAATATATTGAAAAGAAAACAGATAAAACGTTTTGTTTGAATTTTTTATTCATTAACAGCAAACTATGCAGAGGGTTTCGGCATACCAAAACGAATATTCATCAGAAACCGGAGAAACATGCGTAATATCGAATGCATAATTAGAGGCTATTGGAACTAATGTCACGAAAAAAGCTAAAGTGGCCGTCCCTGTACTACAAGCGAGATAGATGATTTACGTTTCTTGGGCAGTACATGCGTCAATGCAATCATCAGCTGCCGTACAATGAGAGAGTTTTTTCGATATCATGGAAATGTTAAAATTGTTGCAAGGAGACTGAAGGACGTCAGACTTCATAGAGAGCTGCTTAAGCCAACCTTTGACTGACTAACAGCTCCATGGCATGGCTCCCACGGCAGATTAGACCTACACTGACTTTGACTGGTGCAGCCCTTATTTTACATTTGGTGCTTTACGCATTCCTCGCTCGTTTCCTATGACTACTCGAAGGTGTTGGGGCAGTAACAAAGCTAAATGCCTAGAGAGATTTTCCTTGTCATTTATCTCCCATCATGTATTATCTATCTTTGACCACAGCGTGTCGGAATTCCTTGCTCCAGGAAGTAGCAACCTCATAACCTCTGTCCACACATTTTCTATCGACCTGCAGTCTGGTGACCTCGGCTCTAAAGGAAAAAGATCATTTCTTTGCTGCCGTTGGAACTAGTTCCGAAGGACTGTGCTGTCATGGATGAGGCTATGGTCCGGTAAAGGAACTGTCATGAATAGCGTTGAAAATTATATATCTTTGATTAACAGAATGAATCTTCATTTTCCATACTGTGAACGAATTCGAACCCTGCAGAGGCTGGCCCATGTTTAAAAATCATATTAGGAGTACTGGTTTCAGAGTCTATGAAACATCGGTGAGTGCACTGGACAAAAACCTTCATACACAAGGGGAGATCGCTGAGATGGGGATCAGAGTAAAAAATTAATGGTGATGTAGTGTAATGTGTCGGGTATCTCAACGCCAGTTGACCTTCGTTCAGGAGATACACGGAAGAGCCAAAACATTTTGAGCACTGTACACCGTGAGACTGAATACCACCTGGTGGCATTTCGAGCACCTGACGTGATAAGTAATGTATATATTCGAAGCAGAAACGAATGGAGAATCATTCTGGCGACGATACGGACACCGAATGGGGAAATCCACTGACATAAGCGACTTCGATAAAGAGAAGACTGTTATGGCTCAGCACTTGGGAAAGAGCGATTTGCGAACGGGATATCTAGTAAGTTTTTTGCCCGCTAAAGCTCATGACCATGTATGGACAGTGCCTGAAGGAGGTGGAACCACGAGTAGGCGACGTGGACGTGTTGGTCGTCCAAGACTGATTAGTGAGCGCGCTGGTCTGAGGTCTGCCTGCTCTGTAAAGCAGGATAGGCAGCGATCTGGGGCAGATACGGCGTCAGTTTGCAAGGCTAGTACAGGCAGATGTATTCCCGATCTCGCGTCCGTCGGCCGTAGTAATTTAATATATTATTATTATTATTATTTTTTATTCTTGCCGACTTACGTGGTGGGCCTTAATAAAAATGATATTGCATTCAATTTTGATTTACGGTTAAATGCTTTCCTGAAGTTCTCCTTTTTTAACAATATTAATCTCAAAGTATTTGCTACGTTCATGAACGTTAGACTCACTGAATCTTAAGGCATGAGCATACAAGTTGAACAATGTAATAAACTTTTCATATTAATTTCCTCGGCTAGTCAGCTCACTTTAAAGCAAGAAATCTTTAGTTATTAATTACAATTGCGGCTCACACACGCGCGAGAGTATTTTTCTTACCTCCGTTGACCATTGCATTGTAGTCGGAGTCCTGGCTCTGGCTCTCGGCTATGGTACTGAATAAAAGAATCTTAAAGCTACGTATTTTCTGCAACTTCATGCGGCTGTGGAGAGTAATTAATATTATGTTAATAGCGGGCGAGTTTTTCGCTTCCGCTAATTTATTGTAAGTTAATATCGCCCCGTAATGGCGTCGTTGGCTGCATCGGCCGCTGCGATTGTTGAACTGTAAATTACTTGAATGCAGGTTAATACAAGGAAGGCGGACATGAAATCGGGATCACCTCTTACAAATTAAAAGTGCACAATAATATTAAATCAATATATTATCTGCTTAACTCATACAAATATGCTTACATTTGCCAGCACTCGCAAGATGTCCGTCTACACACAACTATGACAAGAGAAGAAGTGAAGACGACTAAAAAATTAACAAAAGATAGTATCTTGTCGTCTATTTAGATCATTTAGTTACATTTCTCTGCACTCGAAACTCACACAGAGAAATTATTATTTTACGGCTACATGACAAAAGTATATTATTCAATTTTTAAATGTCTCTTCTTTATAAATACTGTTTTAAGTCTTTTCGTAATATAGCACTGGGACGCTATATTGCCCCTCGAAATGTTTATGTCATAAAAATGTTCGTGGTTTTTGACATAAATATTTCCTATTTCATGTCTACAGTGTCCACACACAGATTTTTCTTTCACAGTCTACATATGTCACATCGTATGTTTAAATCGTTGTATTTACTGAGTTTTGTTGCACACAAAATGTAATACAGATGAAGTAGTTTACATAACAATATAATATACAATTGGTTACGAATATAGTCATGTAGAAACGAAAAGGACGTAGAATACAATTTCTTTCATTTTGGCTGCTTCTTTTTAGGGTTGCAACTTTTGCAGCGTTCCAAAGTATACAATCACGAGTTAGTCTGTAATACTTTAAGTCCCAGGGGTGTCAACTGTTCGCTCCCCATTTGACGTGGCTGTAGGGAAACCCTGGGGAAACCCCGGCAGAGCGACAGGCTAACTGCTTTGGTTATTTTCACTTAATTGTTTCTGCGATGTCATTGGAGTACAGCTCGCGACGGCGCCGGGTGGTGTGTTCGGTGCTCGGCATTCGCGGCGGCTGCGGAGAGGTCAACGCCCGCTCGACGCCAGCGTGTCTCTCGCCGTCGTGGAACGTCAGAATCAGCTGATCGGCTACACTGTTGGCGATGCGCTTCTGTCTCGCCCGAGCGTGGCGTAGTGGGATGATATCCGCCCCCCGCGCTTGTTGGCTGGAGTCAGCTCTGCTACGCATCTCCGACGTAGTACATGAAACATACACACAACCAACGTAATATTTGTTTCCCGCTGCAGATGGTTACGCTAGTGGGAAAGAAGCATGTATTAGTATGGCAGTTGTTGTTAAGTTTTCGCCAGTTTCCGAGTGTCAAGCTAGCATTGTCTTGCAGAATACTTGACATGGATCTTCTACCGTGAAGGCAGTTTTGATGTGCCACTGTTTCCATTACACGTCAGTTTTTGTCTTGATAAAATTATTTATGTTTCCGCCGCACTCGCAGGCACTGGTGAGTGTCCCAGTAGGAGCTTAGAACAAACATTCACCGTTTCTGCGGTCGCTGTTTTGCAACAGTCCACGCATCGCATTCCAACCTCGCATTATTGTACTCACTGAAATTACAGTCTGTCCCAAAAATATTGACTGTGGGTTCACTTCATGTTAACAGTTCTCATTTATAAGCAAATTCACAGTTTTTCCGTGCGTAATATTGGCGTTTGGCGTCCTTACCGCTGTTGAACGTTCAATACTAGCACTTCACTGTCCGTATCACAGTTTCACCTTCACAGTTTTTCACACTGCTTAAAGTAACTGTTTCAATTAGTTAACAAATACTAATTTATTTCATTCAGTCTGAACAGGATTTTGGCTCGTGCTGGATTTTACCAGTCTCTCGCACTAATTATGTCTTTTCATTTTCCACTTAGAGTTGTACTTGCCTTCAGATTTTTTGACTATACAATGGTATTTCCGTCTTATCTGAGGTAAGTCCCCATGTCATGTCTGCCCACTCATTGCGTACTTGCCCTCCAGAGCCAGGCTCGACTTTACAAAACTTTGCTTCTCGCATTATCGTACACATTTTATAATCTAGGCCTAGCGTGCTAGTTCCTAGATTAATGTTAGATTTGTGACTTTTGTTTACACAATAAATTCGTGCAAATCCCTGCCTTAGCAGTTGGCAATATATTTTAACAGTGCTTAGCGGTAGTCGTGTTTACTGATTTGCTTTGTACCTTGTCCACAACACATGAGGTACCTTGGGTGACGCACACCCTGCCCTCATGTTGTTTAGTAAATTATGATTGAGCATATTTCAAGATCGGTATAGACATAAATACATGGAACAACATATACACTATAATATTGAATTTCATAAGTTTCATTACTACTACAGTTCTAAAATATTCATGACACACTAATCAAAAATTCCTTCATCATTACATGTTGTTGAATTTTTTCAAGCATTTTTAAAAATGAAATTTGTAAATTATTCTTAAACCTACGTTCATTTTTTCTTTCAAAATGCAGTTACTTAAAAGTACTGTTATTCCTTAACATCTACAAAACTGAATCACACTAAACTTTTGTGCCTCATCGTCTTTACCAGTTACACTAAAATTTGAACATTTACACACAGAAAACAATACATACTTAACCTATTACTCACATATGTAAAAGTTGCTCTACTGAGAGAACGTCTTTAAGTATTTGTATGTATTTTTCTTGTTTCCTTGGTAACTGCCTCCTTATTTGACCACGGGATGGTGTAGTTTGCGCGACAGAAAGTATCGTGAGGTACCACTTCGATGTTATAGGTGCAGCCCTCGATAACACCGGGTTTTTTCGAAAACACATTCCCATAATCTGTAAGTAGCTGAATCAATTCTTTCTGTTGTGCTTCAGTCAAATGTTCTCACTCCCTGACTTTTATGGCTATCAGTTTCCTTTTTTCCTCTTTGTCTTCAGTAATAAATTCTTTATAATATGCTTGCCATGTACTTAAGTCAGAATATAAATTCATTACCTCTATTCCTTCGAATCTAGCCTGAAAGCTCCGGCAATATTTACTGTGCACTTCCCGTGACCTCAACAATGGCAAAACTGCACGTCTACCCTCATTCATAAGGCTTCCTTCCCCGCACAAGAGGTCGATTTTTGCGTCCCTCTGGCGTAAAAATTCCATCCCCAGGATGCAAGCAACACCTAATCCCTTAACTACTAGGAACGAGCTTTTCATTGCTTCATTTCCTACCGTAAACTCGACTGGCACCTGGTGCTTTATGATATGAGATTGTGCACCTATTGCACCTGTTACGCGACAATTCTTGACTGGCAATACTGGTATTCTATTATTTTGACTCAAGTACTTGTAAAAATTTGCACTCATGATATTGGTTGAAGCACCAGTATCGACTAATGGTTCAAATGGCTCTGAGCACTATGGGACTCAACTGCTGAGGTCATTAGTCCCCTAGAACTTAGAGCTAGTTAAACCTAACTAACCTAAGGACACCACAAACATACATGCCCGAGGCAGGATTCGAACCTGCGACCGTAAAAGTCTTGCGGTTCCAGACTGCAGCGCCTTTAACCGCACGGCCACTTCGGCCGGCAGTATCGACTATTATCTGTATTGGTGCTCCATACATATCTGCTTGCAATATAGCCTGCACAACAATTTTGTCGGTTCGGTTAAATTTCTGCGGTATGTCTACAAGTTTCTTTTCTATTTTTGTTCCCTCATTGCATCTCAGCATACAAAGTTTATGGCTGTCATCCGTGAATGTGCCCTCACTGCACCATCCTGCAGCCAACAACGGAGAGCGTATTGTGGCTGTCTTTAGTTTAACGTATGAGCGTTAGTGGGTTGACAGTTGTCTGTCACTTCCACTAACCTCACATTGTGGTTCCGGTTGTTGTTGTTGCTACTGTTGTGTTGGCCGCCCTGCCTCCCCGTTGGCGTATTTTGATACTGTGTATGGCCCTGGTTTTGCGATGGTCGGTTGTAACTTCCTGCCATGTTCTGTGATGGACCTGGGTTGGCGTTCCATTGTGACGCTGCGTTTTGTTGCCACTGTGGTGTCGGTTTGTTACTACCACGCTACTGGTTTCGGTTGTTCCGCCATTGCGGATTGCCGTTACCATTATATCCATTAGTCATACGTCCATCATGATGTCTCTTTCGATTTTGACGATTATAACCGTTGCCGTTATAACCATTGCCATTGTTTGTGCTTCGATTCTGTTGCCTGTGCTCTTGCCTATTCCCGTTACCATTTGGTACTAAGTTACTACCGTTACTGTGGCTGCGATTTTAATCGGCTTTTTGTTGATTACAGCCTGAATGGTTCCACTTGTTTTCGGTTTTCATATCTTCGATCAATAAGTCAACAGAATCCACTATTTCCATGAATTGTTCTATATCGTATTCCGGCACATTGATGAAATATCTTTTAATTTCACTGGGAAACTTCATTTTTATTAATCTGATTATGTCACGATCGGACATTGGCTCGTCCCAGTACCTGGTTTTGTTTATATACTTTTCAAAATATTTGCGTAACGTTCCCACCTTAGGATTGTACATTTCTGGACTGTACAACTCCTTTCGTAGTCTTTCTTGGATGCTATCGGACCAGAATTTTTGCAAGCAAGCACCTTCAAACTGTTGCATCGTTAGACCTTTTCCGGACACGTCGGTGGCCCACAGTGCCGCGTCACCTTGAATAAAGGAGACCACGAACTGTATTCTTTGTCTTTCCGTCCATGTCCTGGGAAACACATTCCTGAAGCTTTTAATAAATACCACAGGGTGGATATTTCGTTTTTCGCTAATTAAGGGTTGGAATGACGTGTGTTTTATTACATTGTCCTCTTTCTTGCACATCTGATTGCTACATTCTGTGACCTTCATTACATCGTGATGTGCGCTGCACGGTATCGCATGTTGTTCGTGCTCATAATTCGCGTTAGGTTGCGGTTGCGCACTCGCACCCTGCATGCAGTCAGCATTATCATAGTAATCAATACGCGGAGTCGGATTCATTGTCTGTCCGCCACTGTTTACATTGCTTTCCAACGCTTTCCGCGCGACCTCCTGATGCCAATTCGGCAACTCTGCTGTCAAAAAAAAAAAAAAAAAAATGGCTCTGAGCACTATGGGACTTAACATCTGTGGTCATCAGTCCCCTAGAACTTAGAACTACTTAAACCTAACTAACCTAAGGACATCACACACATCCATGCCCGAGGCAGGATTCTAACCTGCGACCGTAGCAGTCTCGCGGTTCCGGACTGAGCGCCTAGAACCGCTAGACCACCGCGGCCGGCACTCCGCTGTCACACGGGATTTGATCTGTGTTAATTCGGCATGTGGCGCGGCAACGGTAGCGTCAATATTTACACTCGCGGCCGCAGTTGCTTGTTCTACAACTGTTTTGGCGTCGCTTTCAATCTTAGAAGATATCTCGCCATCCTTTACTTCTAGCCATTCATTATATTCTTTTTCGACTTTTTGAGCTTGCACTTCCAAATATGTGTCAATGCTTTTCCGTGCATCTATTTCCACATTATCCACGCGGGTGGTTAAAGTTTGGACATTGTCTTCAAGCTTAGCCTGCGATATCTGTAGTTTTTGCATCTCGCCGGCTAAGCTTTGCACAAGATCGGGTATTTCTTTGCACGCGTCCCGCATTTCGGCAAGTTCGCTTTGGATATGGTCTAGTTTTGCTTCACTGCGCTGCTCTTGCTCACTGAGCTTTTGCATTAATTTTTTCTTCTGCTCATGTAGCCTTTGAGCCAGTTTTTCACCTCTTTCCCCATCTCTTTCTTCGAGACTACGCAGAAATTCAGCATAACGGTCTGCAATCGATGAGCATACTGGTGCTCGCCTAATCTAGCACTCGATTGGCCCCCCTGCATAGGCAGTGGAGTTGTTACTCTATTCCCATTCTGCTGTGGAGCGTCATTCACCGTCCACAGATCCTTGCCCTCCGCTCCGGAAATTATGTTATTCGAGGCGGTGGCTTGGAATTCGTTTACGTATTGCAAATGACCCTCACTTTCCATATTAACAAAATTTTGTTCGTCTGGTACGGATGCTTTAGCTTTTCCTATCTTACCCAAAATAAATTCACTTTAAGCCACTGACGAATCTCTAACACTGATACACACACGAATAATTATCCCCTCCAAAAATAAACACATAAATACACAAAACACCGAAGGTATCTCATGTGCACATGGGTTCGATATTCCGCACAGAGCTACACAGGATGCATGCACAATAGGCCTTACCTTACTTATTTTTCTTTCCCGCAATCCTTTTTCTTTTCTACACATTTTCTTCTCCAGATCTCGACAGGGTGTGGTTCTGTTGTTGTACATGTAAAATAATTCATATAGGCATTAATATTTTACAACAATTAGACACATACATAATTACATTCATTACAATAGAATCATATTGATCGGGCCCCAAAGTTTCGGCGCCAATCTCGCGTCCGTCGGCCGTAGTAATTTAATATATTATTATTATCATTATTATTATTTTTGATTGTTGCCGACTTACGTGGTGGGCCTTAATAAAAATGATATTTCATTCAATTTTGATTTACGGTTAAATGCTTTCCTGAAGTTCTCCTTTTTTAACAATATTAATCTCAAATTATTTGCTACGTTAATGAACGTTAGAATCGCTGAATCTTAAAGCATGAGTTGAACAACGTAATGAACTTTTCATAATAATTTCCTCGGCTAGTCAGCGCACTTTAAAGTAAGAAATCTTTAGTTTTAATTACAGTTGCGGCCCACACACGCGCGAGAGTATTTTTCTTACCTCCGTTGACCATTGCATTGTAATCGGAGTCCTGGCTCTGGCTCTCGGCTATGGTACTGAATAAAAGAATCTTAAAGCTACGTATTTTCTGCAACTTCATGCGGCTGTGGAGAAAAATTAATATTATGTTAATAGCGGTTGAGTTTTTCTCTTCCGCTAATTTTTTGTAAGTTAATATCGCCCCGTAATGGCGTCGTTGGCTGCATCGGCCGCTGCGATTGTTGAACTGTAAATTACTTGAATGCAGGTTAATTCAAGGAAGGCGGACATGAAATCGGGATCACCTCTTACAAATTAAAAGTGCACAATAATATTAAATCAATATATTATCTGCTTAACTCATACAAATATGCTTACATTTGCCAGCACTCGCAAGATATCCGTTTACACACAACCAGGACAAGAGAAGAAGTGAAGACGACTAAAAAACTTACAAAAGAGCGTATCTTGTCGTCTCTTTAGATCATTTAGTTATATTTCTTTGCACTCGAAACTCACACAGAGAAATTATTATTTTACGGCTACACGATAAATATACGAGGGCTATCCACAAAGTACATTACGTTTTGGAATTAAAAATAAATAAAGTATTGAAAATTTTTTTTGTTATATACAGATGAAAGTGATACTTCAATACTTCTTTTCTACATGGTTGCCATTTAAATTAAGGCACTTATCGTAGCGATGGACGAGCTTGGAAATTCCTTCGTCGTAAAATTCGGCCGCCTGCGCCTTCAACCCCGTGATAGCCTCTTCTAGTAGCTGTGTGTCGTCATCAGAACGCTGCATAGCCAACCACTTCTTCATTGCTGGGAATAAGTGGAAGTCGCTCGGTGCCATGTTGGGACTGTACGGCGGATGAGGAAACAACTTCCACTTAAAAGATTCGAGAACTTCACGAGTGGCATTTGCCGTGTGGGCCCGGGCGTTGTCGTGAATCAGCAAGATCTTTGAGCCCAACTTTCCCCTGCGCTTGTTTCGTATTGCTCTTCTGAGGTTGTGCAGAGTTTGGCAATACCTTTGAGAGTTTATTGTGGTGCCTCTTTCGAGGAAATCCACAAAAATCGTATTTCTACCGGGTTACTCATTAACCACGTGGTTGAAGGCGCAGGTGGCCGAATTTTACGACGAAGGAATTTCCAAGCTCGTCCATAGCTACGGTAAGTGCCTTAATTCAAATGGCAACTATGTACAAAAGTAGTATTTAAGTGTCGCTTTCATCTGTATATAAGAAAAAAAATTTCCAATACTTTATTTATTTTTAATTCCAAAACGTAATATACTTTGTGGATAGCCCACGTATATTATTCAATTTTTAAATGTCTCTTCTTTATAAATACTGTTTTTTAAGTCTTTTCGTAATATAGCACTGGGGACGCTATATCGAATACATTACTCAGCACACATTGTTGGTCCTCAGCAGACGACCCCTATATACTCGGTTGTTGACCGAACGATGTAGTCAATTACCATTGCAATGGGCAATGAATCATCGAGACTGGGCGGTGGGTCAATGGAAACGTGTCACATGGTGAGATGACTAACGTTTCTTGTTACACCAGGTCGATGGTCGTTTCCAGCTACGCCATCACCCTGTCAAACAGCTGCTCAAAACATGCACTGCGCCACGAACGCAGGCTGGCGGGGATGATGTTATATCATGGTGGACATTAACCTGGGATTCCATTGCACCTCTGGTAGTAATCTAAGGCACCATTACAGCTATAGATTACTTGAATATTACTGCGGGCCACCAGCATTCTTTCGTGCTTGATGTGTTCCCCAAAAGTGATAGCATCCTCTAGCAGGATACCCATTCGTGTCTAAGGCCAAAATCGTGTTACAGTGATGTCAGGTGCGTGCTAGCGACCTCACTTTTATGTCTTGGCCATCAAAGTCGCCTGACATGAAACCGAACCGATGGAGCACATACGTCATGCAAGCGGGAGTCATCTCCGCGCCCAGGAGCCACCTGACCGTAATTTACGGTAGGTTCGTGAATTGTACGTTGACTTCTGACGCTGCATATAGTACGTTCAGAAACCTACCAAGGATTTCTCGAATCCATACCATCCAGAATCGCTTGTGTGTTGCTTTCCAAAGGTGGACGAATAACCTATTAAGCAGGTGGTCGTAATGTTTCCACTCATCAGATTTCGTACTGTTGAGATATCCGAGTATGTCTAATGTTAGACTGACCTCTTTCGGGACTCATGCCCGAATAAGTAGCGTAACATTAATTTTTTTTTATTTTTACTACCGTAGAAATGCTTTAATATATGTTTCTGAATATAGTCGAGAAGTGTGCAGACTTTCTGTCAGTCTCTGTTTTATGGCTGTAAATGCTAATCTGCTACGCCTATACAAAACGACACTTCGCCTTTACTATTCTTATTTGTTTCAGCCTGCCGCGGTAGCCGAGCGGTTGTAGGCGCCTCAGTCCTGAACCGCGCGACTGCTACGGTCGCAGGTTCGAGTCCTGCCTCGGGCATGGATGTGTGTGATGTCCTTAGGTTAATTAGGTTTAAGTAGTTCTAAGTTCTAGGGGACTGATGACCTAAGATGTTAAGTCCCATTGTGCTCAGACCCATTTGAACCATTTTTATTCCTCTCATTCTTCTCACAGAGATACAAGAAAGATAGAGATATATTTTTGTGGCGAGATATTTTCTGCGGACTTCATGCACACTAGCTCACTCAGTATCCTGTGTTTACCGAAGGCGAAGGTGGCCGCAGCTGTTGTCTCTTCACGTCTCCCGTCAATAGAGTCAGTCGCGCTCCAGCGCCTTGGGGAAAACGCCTACAATGAGATACATAACTGATAACAGAATTTTAATGAAATTCGTTTCCCTTTCAATTTAGTGACAGCTACACGAGACTGTGAGGAAGTATCTTTCATGAAACGCTCATGATGCAGGTACAATTTAGGTTTCCAATGTTGCTATGACGACTAAGACTGTAATACGTCCAAATGTATCATAAGGAATATATTTACACGCGTCATCTGCATAATAAATATCAAGTCAATTATACTTTATATGTTTGTCATCTGTTTTGTAATCAACGTAATGAAGGCACTTGTTAGCCACAGTGAAATAGAGGAAGGACAAAGAAAGGGATGAACGTGAAACAAATCTTGGTTATGACCCAAATCGACCCCCGCAACAAATCTACTATCCTGGGACCTCACAGACACGATTATCTAGCGGTCCTAATGGATGATAAAGTCATCTTGTCTACTTTCCGAGGATTATATGTCCAATCGAAGAACCACCAGAATGAGAGGCTTTAGGGTGAGCTAGCTGACACCTCAAACTACTTAGCCTTTCAGTCCGCCCTCTGATACCTATTCACGAGTCGGCCGAAGTGGCCGTGCGGTTAAAGGCGCTGCAGTCTGGAACCGCAAGACCGCTACGGTCGCAGGTTCGAATCCTGCCTCGGGCATGGATGTTTGTGATGTCCTTAGGTTAGTTAGGTTTAACTAGTTCTAAGTTCTAGGGGACTAATGACCTCAGCAGTTGAGTCCCATAGTGCTCAGAGCCAACCTATTCACGAACTCGGGCACGTCCCTTGTGCGCATCGCTTGTCACACTGTCTGGCAAAAACGACAACGGACGACTTGGGACTGAATGAAACACATCTCGCCTCCGCTTCTTGACAAAAGCACTGTAATTCAGCCATTCCATAAGAATGGTAAATACATTTATGAAACCTGTGACACATTTTAATTCTACGTATCAACAATATTAAGCAGGTATATTGTATGCTACGCCATTTGTCTGAGTTGGAGTAAAGCACAACCTTTCAAGACAGATTATACAGCGTGACCTTATTGAATTATTCCGGGAAAGACCAATGGACATTACACTAACAAGAAACTAACAATTCGGGAGTATTAAGCGCCTGTTGCAACACGGGTAGACTCCCATACGTGGTGTGCATGCGATGGTAGGAAAAGGAATGCTTTAGCAGCCAATGTGATGTAAAAAACAGCAGTCGCTTATTAGGTCTGATAACATCATTCGACTGCACAAAAATTGACTCCCAATCTACAAAGCCAGCCGAATAACTTAAATCTGCGTTACTCCAATTTATATCTACAAAAAATCGTAATCTTCCCAGATGCCATCAGTCTCGATACTCTTCATCACTAAATGAGTTTCTTGGAAACCGTATAAAACATTTCTGCGTCTTATGACATGTTGTTGTTGTGGTCTTCAGTTCAGAGACTGATTTGATGTAGCTCTCCATGCTACTCTATCTTGTGAAAGCTCCTTCATTTCCCAGTACCTACTGCAATCTACATTCTTCTGAATCTGTTTAGTGTATTCATCTCTTGGTCTCCCACTACGAATTTTACCCGCCACGCAGTCCTCCAGCACTAAATTGGTGATCCCTTGATGCCTCAGAATATGTCCTCACTATCGATCACTTCTTTTAGTCGTCCGCAGCTCGTGGTCGTGCGGTTCCCGGGTTCGATTCCCGGCAGGGTCAGGGATTTTATCTGCCTCGTGATGACTGGGTGTAGTGTGATGTCCTTCGGTTAGTTAGGTTTAAGTAGTTATAAGTTCTACAGGACTGATGACCGTAGATGTTAAGTCCCATAGTGCTCAGAGCCATTTGAACTTCTTCTAGTCAAGTTGTGCCACAAATTTCTCTTCTCATCAATTCTATTCAGTACTTCCTCATAAGTTGTGTGATCTACCCATCTAATCTTCAGTATCCTTCTGTAGCACCATATTTCGAAAGCTTCTATTCTCTTTTTTTTTTCTAAATTATTTATCGTCCACGTTCCACTTCCATACATGGCTACGCTCCATACAAGTACTTTCAAAAAAGACCCCCTGACACATATATCTATAATAGATGTTAACAAATTTCTCTTCTTCAGAAACGCTTTGCTTGCCATTTCCAGTCTACATTTTACATCCTATCTACTTCGACCATCATTAGTTATTTTGCTCCCCAAATAGCAAAACTCATTTACAACTTTAAGAGTCTCATTTCCTAATCTAATACCCCAAACATCACCCGATTTAATTCGACTACATACCATTATTCTCGTTTTGCTTTTGTTGATGTTCATCTTATATCCTCCTTTCAAGACACTGTCCATTCTGTTCAGCTGCTCTTCTAGGTCCTTTGTCCTTTGCTGTCTCTGACAGAACGGCAATGTCACTGGCGAATCTCAAAGTTTTAATTTCTTCTCCATGGATTTTAATTCCTGCTCCGAATTTCTCTTTTGTTTCCTTTACTGCTTGCTCAATATACAGATTGAATAACATCGGGGATAGGCTACATTCCTGTCTCAATCCCTTTCCAACCATTGCTTCCGTATCATGCCCCTCGACTCTTACATCTGCCATCTGGTTTCAGTACGAATTGTAAATGGCATTTCGCTGCCTGTACTTATGTCTGCCACATACAGAATTTGAAAGAGAGTATTTCAGTCAACATTGTCAAAAGCTTTTTCTAAGTGTACAAATGCTAGAAACGTAGGTTTGCCTTTCCTTAATCTATTTTCTAAGATAAGACGTAGGGTCAGTATTGCCTCGCGTGTTCCAACATTTCTACGGAATCCAAACTGGTCTTCCCGAAGGTAGGCTTCTACCAGTTTTTCCATTCGTCTGTAAAGAATTCGTGTTAGTATTTTGCAGCCATGGCTTATTATACTGATAGTTCGGTAATTTTCACATGTGTCAACACCTTCTTTCTTTGGAATTGAAATTATTATATTCTTGTAGAAGTCTGAGGGAATTTCACCTGTCTCATACATCTTGCACACCAGATGGTAGAGTTTTGTCAGGGCTGGCACTCCCAAGGCTACCAGTACTTCTAGTGGAATGTTGTCTACTCATGGAGCCTTGTTTGGACTTACGTCTTTCAGTGCTCTGTCAGACTCTTGAAGCAGTATCGTATCTCCAATTTCATCTTCATCTACATTTTCTTCCATTTCCTTAATATTGTCCTCAAGAACATCGCCCTTGTATAGACCCTCCATATAAACCTTCCACCTTTCTACTTTTCCTTCTTTGATTAGAACTGGGTTTCCATCTGAGCTCTTGATATAGTGGTTCTCTTTCCTCCTAAGGTCTCTTTAATTTTCCTTCAGGCAGTGTCTACCTTACCCCTAGTGATACACGCCTCTACATCCTTTCATTTCTTCTCTAGCCATCCCTGTTTAGCTAATTGGCACTTCCTATCAATCTCATTTTTGAGGCGTTTGTATTCCTTTTTGCCTCTTTCATTTACTGCATTTTTGTAATTTCTCTTTACATCAATTAAATTCAGTGTCTCTTCAGTTACCCAAGGGTTTCTATTAGCCCTAGTCTTTTTAACTACTTGATCCTCTGCTTCCTTCACTATTTCATCTCTCAAAGCCACCCATTCTTATTTTACTGTATTTCTTTCCCCCATTCTTGTCAATCGTTACCTAATGCTCTCCCTGAAACTCTCTACAATCTCGGGTTCTGTCAGTTTATCCAGGTCCCATCTCCTTAAATTCCCATCTTTTTGCAGTTTCTTTGGTTTTAATCTACAGTTCATAACCAATAGATTGTAGTCGGAGTCCACATCTGCCCCTGGAAGTAACTTAAAATTCAAGACGTGGTTCCCTAAATCTCTGTCTTACCATTATATAATGTATCTGAAACCTGTCAGTATCTCCAGGCTTCTTCCATGTGTACAAACTTCTTTTATGATTCTTGAACCAAGTGTTAGCTATGATTAGGCTACGCTCTGTGCAAAATTCTACCAGGCGGCTTCCTCTTTCATTCCTTACTCCCATTCGATATTCACCTACTGCGTTTACTTCTCTTCCTTTTCCTACTACCGAATTCCAGTCACCCATGACTAATAATTATCGTCTCCCTTCACTATCTGACTAACTTCTTTTATCTCATCATTAATTTCATCAATTTCTTCGTCATCAGCGGAGCTAATCAGCATATAAACTTGTACTACTGTGGTCTGCATGGGCTTCGTATCTATCTTGGCCACAATAATGCGCTCACTATGCTGTTTGTAGTAGCTTACCCGCATTCTTATTTTTTTTATTCATTATTAAACCTACTCCTGCATTAACCCTATTTTATTTTATATTTATAACCCTGTATTCACCTGACCAGTAGCCTTGTTCCTCCTGCCACCGAACTTCACTAATTCCCACTATATCGAACCTTAACCTATCCATTTCCCTTTTTAAATTTTCTAACCAACCTGCCCGATTAAGGGATCTGACATTCCACACTCCGACCCGTAGAACGCTAGTTTTCTTTCTCCTGATTACAACGTCCTCCTGAGTATTCCCCGCCCGGAGATCCGAATGGGGGACTATTTTACCTCCGGAATATTTTACCCAAGAGGACGCCATCATCATCTAACCATAAAGTAAAGCTATATGCTCTCGGTAAAAATTACGGCTGTAGTTTCCCCTTGCATTCAGCCGTTCGCAGTACCAGCACAGCAAGGCCGTGTTTGTTAGTGTTACAAGGCCAGATCAGTAAATCATCCAGACTGTGGCCCCTGCAACTACTGAAAAGGCTGCTGGCCCTCTTTAGGAACCACACGTTTGTCTGGCCTCTCAACAGATACCCCTCCGTTGTGGTTGCACCTACGGTACGGCTATCTGTATCGTTGAGACACGCAAGCCTCCCCACCAACGGTAAGGTCCATGGTTTATGAGGGGTCTTATGACATAAGAGGCCGCAATGAGTTTTATGTTGCTATGAGTAATGCAATAAACCGTATCCGAGTGTAGTTCTAGAAAGACCTGCTAATGATGTGTTCAAATGTTCAATTGTGTGTGAAATCTTATGGGACTTAACTGCTAAGGTCATCAGTCCCCAGTTTACACACTACTTAACCTAAATGATCCTAAGGACAAACACATACACTCATGCTCGAGGGAGGACTCGAACCTCCGCCGGGACAACCTGCTAATGATATTTTCATGGATATTAATAAATGGTTTAAAGCCAACTCACTGTCATTAAACTTCGAAAAGACTCACTATATGCAATTCAGAACCTGTAAGAGGTTTCCACCCATCATATGCATAAAGTATAAAGAACAGTAGATAGATAAGGTTGACAGCCTTTAATTCCTGGGATTACTCTTGATAATAAATTCAATTGGAAGGAGCACAACACAGTACTGCAGAAACGCCTTAACAAATTTGTATTTGCAATTTGAGTGTTAGCAGACATAGGCGACATAAAAATGAAAAAGCTTGCATACTTTGCCTACTTTCATTCCATAATGTTATATGGTATAATATTTTTGGGTAACTCTTGAAGTCAAACAAAAGTTTTCAGAGTCCAAAAGCGTGTAATACGTATTATTTGTGGAGTAAATTCACGGGCGTCCTGTAGAAACCTCTTCAAAGAATTGGGTATACCAACTACTGCCTCTCAGTATATTTACTCCTTAATGAAATTTGTCCTAAATAATATATCTCTTTTTCCAACATACAGCTCAGTTCAAACATACAATACGATGAACAAAAATGGTCTGCACAAAGACTTAAAAGCACTTACATTAGTTCAAACAGGGGTCCACTATTCACGAACACTAATCTTCAATAATTTGCCAGCAAACTTAAAAAATTTTGTAACAAATAAGGATCAGTTTAAAAGGAGCCTGAAAGAGTTACTAGTGGCCAACACCTTCTACTCCACTGACGAATTTTTTTAATAGAAACAAATGATGTATTGTATATACTCATACTATTAGTATTGTTATTTCAACTCAAAATGAATTGACATGTTCCACATCCACGAGGATCTCCTCAGCACGGATCTATGGAACGAAAAACTAATCTAATCTATCTAATGAAACTAGCAAATACACATTTTTAAGATTCGGCAGAATCATGTGAAACTCGATGCCATGACAGATTTTAATCATTATCGCAGGCAGGGAGTTACGTATTCTTTCA
This sequence comes from Schistocerca serialis cubense, assembly GCF_023864345.2. Lineage (NCBI taxonomy): Eukaryota > Metazoa > Arthropoda > Insecta > Orthoptera > Acrididae > Schistocerca > Schistocerca serialis. Next base: position 470,354,780 of record NC_064640.1, read on the forward strand.
CCAAATAGACTATTTCTATGCATTCGTTGTTACTGCGCCCAATGTGCTATTCTAGGACCTGCTGCCATCGGGCCGTCCATCAGAACTGGTCTTCTTATTTTCGAATCGCTGTATGGAGCAACTAGCAGCTAAACTGACTCGATGCTCTACAATAATTATGAACTTTGTCCATGTCTGCATTAATTGTTGGCTGTCAGACGACGTATTTATGAAATCAGCGAGGCAGGCGACAGTGAGAGAAACTCGGAATCGATTCAAACGTCATCAGGAGTCGTGCTGAAATTAAAAAAAAAAAGTGTTGACCACAAATGGAATACACTACCCATCGTAAGAATGTACTCTAATAATTACATGTCGATTGTAATTAGCATATGAATATGCTGATATTTTTGTGCTAACTGCGCCTTTTGGGCTATGCAGAAGTTAATTTGGAGGAAACTGCACCAACATCAGGGTACTGTGTCAAACCCTGCACACGCTCACGACGGCAAACCTACTGCTTTTAGTATTACGTCTCTTTCAGTCTGGAGTGAACTACAAATTGAAACGATCGTTGATCGGGCGCTCTGTGGTTTTATTGGCATATCACCCTGAAACCCAGCGCTTTGTTCTTCTTCGTCCCGTTGATGTGTGGATAAAAATAGAAGGCTAATAAACTGTAGGCCAGTTACATCAGGCGATGCTGATGGAATTAGGTAAGAAAATGAGACGCTAATGTAGTAGACATGTTTTTCAATGTGAGCGGAAAAACAAATGACGAGTACAGAAATGTAGAATGCCAACAGGAACAATAGCAGTGCAGGAAAAGGTGAACATACTAACTTCAAATACGAATTTCAGTATGACGAAGTCTTTTCTGAAAGTATTGGTCGGACTTCCTCCCGTTGGTGTAATTTGTTGCCAGTACACATAAAAGTTAGCTCTACCTAGTCTTTACCCATGATCCGACTCGTAGAAATGAGGTATCACTCTATGGGATATTATTAAGTTTTCTACTGTTTTGAGCTACGTAGCCATACCGCGTATCTCCAGTGTGGAGAGAACGGTGTCTTGCGAAACTCCGGATACGATCACGTAGGAATCCTGCTATGAATTCAGACTCTTCTTTACATGAGCGTAATGAAGACTTGACAACGTTGTAGGCATTGTATGGCAATGAGAGAATGTCTTCTGCAGCAATACCTTGACGGCAGTGTTGTAAAGTGCTCACTTTGTCAAAGTCGAACTAAGTTCCAGTTTTGCTTCAAAAGCTGTATCTTATCAATTTCTTTCGTTGCCACCTTAACCGAAATGCTAACTGTCAGAGGCACTCTTAATTTCCCGTGTCATATATCTCCTGGAAACTTCGGAGGAGTTGCAATAGTCGACAGCTTCGAGAATACCAGTTTAGGTTACCAACAGAAGAAGATGAAGACTCCGAACACATTGAAAGAATTTGACAGTGATACCGATCAAATTTTTCTCATCATCTCAGTAACAAACCAGATTGGAAAAATTATTGAAGCAATTAACAAGCTTGTTCTTACGCATTGTTTATGGTTGATCTGGAGTTAAAAAGCGTATCGAAGTGCACAACTCCAGATTTGCCTATTTCTTCTGTTTTGTTTCTGTTTTAGGTACCACACATTAATCCTTTCCCTGTGAATCCGCAATTTGATTTATTACTCATTGGCATCGAAGTATTAGTCTATTCTCTGTAATAACAGCCCATTTTGGTAGTATTCCAGATGACCTTGCTGCCTTTGACACAAGACCGAGCGTAGGTTCAATGCGTTTGAGATGAACCGTGCGTATTATGTTACCGTTTCTTGAAATTTTGGACATGGATATTTGTTACACTGTCTTAGTTTTGTTAAAAGAATCTGTCGCCACAAGCCGAACAGGAAGAATGTGCAACTCATTTGTACTTTTCAGTGGTGTAATCTGTTGTCGGCTTGAAGCTGTCCTTAAATCGGCGTCTGGTAGCGCAGCTCCACTAAGGGCTGGCTGGGGTAGCCTGCGGATAGCAGCGAGGACTCTGAAAGGTGTCCACGATGTTCTTCATTTTGTTAGTGCATCCGAGACTTGGCATTATTGCTGACGTCGTTTGGTACCTCGTGGTCACTCACTCTCTTTCAGGCTTGGTGCTTAGTGTTCCCGTTAAATTCTCGTAATATTTTCCTTTCATACTGCTGAATTAACGTCTACAGTCATCGCGCTTACACGGCATCGAGATTCTGCATTTGAAAGCCAGAAGTGAATCCAGTAACTAAATGCTTAGAACGCCTTTTCATTGCGCCAACTAAAGGATCAGGCTTCTTTCATTTATTTTATTTTTAATCGTGAACCTTGTTCTGTAATGCACTAAACATCATTCATTATTAGTTTCTTTTCGCTACACGCTCATCTATTCTACTCTCCCCACCCCTACTCCCTCCCCCACCGCCCCCTGCCACCAGCCTTACCTACAACACAGCAGTTATGTCTGTTTCAAATTCTAACTGCTTCACTTCGAATTCTAGAAAGGTAATGAAATACAGAACTGTGTTTACAGTTTACATACAATGAGTAATATAACAAATTTTTATAGTTTACGACGTGATCTTCCAACCCTTTCTATTACATGAGTAATGAGAGGCAAATGAAGCAACTTAACACCGCAATGCAATGTGGCCGTTACTGTAACATATGTTTTCAATACCGAGTATATCTTGCTTCTCTGAAAAATAATCTATTATTAACATTCCTCTTGGCTGAGGAGAGTTGCATAAGTATGAGTTATTTATTTTATTGAATAACAGTGGCAATTATCGCTGAAGGTGTTCGGTAAAACTTGTTTAAAATCAGTCAGTGACATGCTGCAGATGTTTAAGACTCACTGGAGAAACGTACCAAAATATAACCTCTGTCACTGTGCATCACAAAATAGAGGTGAGGCCCGATTAAAGGCCCCAGTAAATGATCAAACGTGTTTGACAGAAACGCTCTTATCTAGCCGCAGATTTGCCAAGCAAGCACGTACACATTCAAACAATGTTTGTCAGTTCAGCCTTACTCTGAAGCAGAGGCTGTCCGTGACAACGGCCACAAATGCAGACAAAGCAGTCCTGGTATTGACTGTGGTTAAAGAAGAGAAAGAAATCAAGATTCTGGTCTACGAGACGGCTTGCAATGAAAGATTTACCCACGAAAATCTACTAAAGAAGTATTACTCTCAAAACCCGATAATTAGACCAGCTTTCTTCCAATGTACAATGAAACATTTTAAAACCTGTAAGTGCTGCCGGCTGCGGGGGTCTTGCGGTTCTAGGCGCGCAGTCCGGAACCACGCGACTGCTACGGTCGCAGGTTCGAATCCTGCCTCGGGCATGGATGTGTGTGATGTCCTTAGGTTAGTTAGGTTTAAGTAGTTCTAAGTTCTAGGGGACTGATGACCACAGCTGTTGGGTCACATAGTGCTCAGAGCCATTTGAACCATTTGTAAGTGCCCATCTAATAGAGCATATTTCTCTCCCAAGTTCGTTCTTATTTAGGCATGGAAGTGCCAAACCAGCCCTTACACGTACCAAGAAAGTTCATCAGTTTAACATTACTCTTGAAGCACACGCCTTTTGTGTACACTGTAGTTTGGAATTAGTGGGAATGGCTTCTAATGCAGATAAGGCGTTTATTACATTTGCTTTGCTACTGTGTTTAAAGAAGACGTAAACAAGATGCTTGCCTAGGGAATGGTTTAGTATGAGAGAGAAATATACAACCGAAAACCTGTTAATGGAAATGTTAGTCAGAATTTGATGATTAAATCAGCTTTCTGCAAATGGAGAGTGAAACGTTTAATAAATTGTTTAGCGTCACTTTGCCCTCCCACTGAAAAGGAAGACGCAAGTATATGAAAATTTACACTTTCTCCTCAAATGGGAGTTCATTAAAATATCACAGTGTGGGCAAATACAGCCCATATCGGCCATAGAAGAACCGAAGATCTTTGATTTCTTTTATTTCATTCCACTCCCGCTTGTATGTGACTATCCGCACAAAATAAAATATCACATTGTGGGCAAATACAGCCCTTATCGTCCATAGAAGAACCAAAGGTCTTCAATTTCTTTTATTTCGTTTCACTCCCACTTGTATGTGACTATCCGTGTAAAATAACGTTCTATGCCTGGCAAATACATCTAGCAGCAATTTACATGGTCAAATATTTGACAAACATAGTGAAGTTAGACAAAATGTCCGGACGTTTACGGGGCCTTAACAGAGCACCTATAAGGCAGCCGCTGGTAGTATCTACCTCCTACGGCCTCCTGCTCCTCTGGCACCGACCCGGTAGACGGACGGAGACTAGGGTCTGAACCAATGACATGGCCATATTCCCTATTATATATCGTGGATGGGACAGGGCGTGTTCTGGCCGGAGCTTACAGTTATAGACCTTCTGAGATCTCATGTTATCCGAATACCTAGCTGGATCCCGGGCGCTTGGCAGTGCGACGAGTCACTCGAGTTGCTTAATTGCCAGAAAATGCTGATGGAAATGTCAGTGCTTATGAGTGTCAAGTGCTATCGGCTGTAAGTTATTTTGTCTATGTAGTTAGTCTGCGTTCTAGGAAACACTGAAATTTTCTGAAAGGGTGAAACGACAAGCTGATTACAATTATGTAATGGATGTACTGAGTCTCTATTGTGACTCAGTACAAAACATTAAACACTTTGTGTTTTGCCTGCACCACTGCGAATAACATCAATGGTATCTTTATGATGCTCTCCCACAAAACGATCTGATTTTTGGTATCATGTCGAACAGTTTCTTTATCTATACGAAGTTAGCAGTTAATGTTTGGCTGTCTGATAGCTAGAATGCGAACTCGCATGCACAAAAAATTTCTATAATTTGCTTGTATCTATGCACTAAAATCACGAGAAATATGCAGTTAAATACCAGATATACTCACATAAATTTTGGAAACTAAAAATATGTCAACCCTACACTTTAAAGGACGATATTTATATCCCTTCCATGCTACATTATCTTTTTTTTTGGGGGGGGGGGGGGGAATAATGGAATTTTTTTCTATAGTATAAAAACAAATTAATTTATGTACATGTCATTTTACTTCACATTCTGCTCACACCACTTTCTGGAGTTAAATGTCACTGTGAGCCTGAATAATCAGCCTAGAAACACCGAAAATCATGGATTCGACCATAATACTCGTATAGTTTGTTCTCAATTTCTTTTACATTTCACAGTATTTATAAAATCATTCAACCCCATAGCTGCTAAGGACATATTACGCCAACTCTACATTTTTACAGACAAGCCACAAGTGTATAAAGTTGACCCAGGCCTTACAGCGATATACTTACATGTCACCGTGTTCTCACCACCACCCGCACAAACTGGTATGTTAATCGTTTCTTATCATCAACTACATCCACATATACGTGCGAACATGGAAAGCCACTGTACGATGTGTACCAGAGGGTACCCTATTCGGCTTCTCATTTTCTGTTACACACACAAGTAGGGTTAGGGAAAAATGACAGTGTACGTGCTTCCGTATGAGCCATAATTTTTATAGTCTTATCTTCATGGAGCTTACGCGAAATGTACATTGGCGTCAGGAGAATCATTCTGCAGTCTGCCTAAAATGTCGGTTCTCTGAACTTTCTCAATAGCTTTTCTCAAAAAGAACGTCACCATCCCTCCAGTGATTCCCGTTTTTAGTTCCCGAAGCATCTCAATGACAGTTGCGTAGTATTCGAACCTACGTGTAACAAATCTAGCAGCCCGCCTCCTAATTGCTTCGTTTTCATCCTTTAATCTGACGTGGTGCGGATCCCAGACACTCGAACAGTATTCAACAATGCGTCGCAATAGGGTCCTGTATGCAGTCTCCTTTATAGATGACCACACTATCCTAAAATTCCCACACATAACCGAAGTGGACCATTGGCCTTCCATACTACACTACTTAGATGCTCCTTCCATTTCATATTGCTTTGCAACATTACGTCCAGATATTTAATCGTCGTGACTGTGTCAAGCAGCTCGCAACTAATACTGTATTCTAAAATTATAGTTTTGCTTTTCCAACTCTTCCTCATTACCATACAATTTTATGCATTTAGAGCTAGCTGCCATTCATCGCAACAACTAGAAATTTTGTCCAAGTCGCCTTGTATCTTCCTACAGTCCTCCAATCAAAGACGTCTTGTATCCTCCTACAGTCCTTCAATCACACCTTCCCAAATACCACAGCATCATCGGTAAACAGCCGCAGATTGCTGCTCACTCTCTCACCCAGAAAAATTATGTTTAAAGAAATTAATATCGGTCCTGTTACACTTCCCTGGGGTCACTCCAGACAATACGCTTGTCTCTGTTGAACACTTTACGTCGAGAACAACGTACTGGATCTGTTAGGCAAGAAGTCTTCGAGCGACTTAGATAAACGTGAACATATTCTGTATGTTTGCACCTCTGTTAACAGTCGGCAGTGTGACACCGTGTCAAATGCGTTACGGAAATCGAGGACTACGAAATCCGCCTATGGTCCATCATATATGGTTCGAAGAATATCATATGAGATATGAGCATGTTGATTTTCGCACAAGCGATGCTTTCTACAATCCTGCTGACCTATGGACAGATGCTTATTTCTCTTGAGGAAATTTATGTTTTTCGAACTCAAAATATGTCCTGGACTATGCAGCAAACCGATGTTAAAGGTACTGGTATGTAATTTTGCTGGTCTGTTCTTTCTCCCTTCATATAAGCAGGAGTCACCTGCTGTTTCTCCAGTTGCTAGGGACTTTGCACTAGGTGAGAGATTCGTGACAAATGCAAGCTAAGTTAAAGGCCAAAGCTGTAGAGTAATGTTTGTAAAACAGAGCTGGAATCCAATCAGGACCTGGCGTCTTATTTGCTTTCAACTGTTTCAGTTGTTTCTCTACCCCAGCGATGGTTAATACGATGTCCTTCTACGGGTGTCTTTGCAGTGGTCAGACGACAATATGTTCATGCAATTCACTAGTGTGACCGATTTTTTAAGTGCGAAATTTAAAACTTCAGCTTTACTTTCGCTATCTGCAACTGCTATTCCAGACTAGTTAACGAGTAATCCGATAAAAACCTTAGACCCATTTACCGACTTAGTACCAGAATTTTCTAGGGTCCTCGGCTAAATCTATTGCCAAGGTATGACGAAGGTAGCTGTTGTAAGCTTCAGGCATCGAACTTCTTAGGCAAACGAATTTCTATTAATTTCTGCCTTTTGTCATCTGCGTGTTCTCTTTTGACTCGAATGTGTAATAGTCTTTGCATCCTCAAAACTTTTCGAATATTGTTGTTAGAACATGGTATGGCTTTTCCATACTTAATCCACTTACTTAGCACATATTTCTCTACAGTACAACTTACAATCCGTTTAAATTTCCCCATAATTCCTCTATGTCCATCATACTGGAACTAAATGATGTCAATTCATTGTCTAATGGGATGTTAACAACTGTCTATCTGCCATTTCTAGCATAAATACTTCACTACAATTCTTTAATGATTTATTAACTTTAGTAACCAAAGTCGCAATGATAACATGATGGTCGTTGATCTCTGTATATCGACTGAAGCCGTAGATTAGGTCGGACCTGTTCGTAGCTACTAGGACTACAATATTTCCACTGCGTGTGGCTGTCGAACTAGCAGCTAAACGTAGTTTCTGGAAAACGTGTTCAAAAGAACTTCGCAAGACTATCTATCTGTACCCTTGCAATGAATCCATAGACGTTCCAGTCTATGCTTGGTAGATTACCCTGATTTCATCTAGAACTTTATACGCAACCGGATAACTTCAGTCTCTTACTACAATCAGACCTCAGGCGAGACAATATTTTTATCAAGTGCAATGAACACACGCGTCTTATGGCGTCTAATCTGTGTTTTCGATATACACTCCATGAATAGTTAAATATTTCACAGCTTATTACTTCGGGCCGCAACCGCCAGCCGTGGTGGCCGTGCGGTTCTAGGCGCTGCAGTCCGGAACCGTGGGACTGCTACGGTCGCAGGTTCGAATCCTGCCTCGGGCATGGATGTGTGTGATGTCCTTAGGTTAGTTAGGTTTAAGTAGTTCTGAGTTCTAGGAGACTAATGACCTCAGAAGTTAAGCCCCATAGTGCTCAGAGCCATTTGAACCATTTATTAATTCGGGTTTCAGCCAATTCCCTGTCCAGATAATAATTTGAGTGTGAGAAGTATCCTGTGGGGCAGTAAATTCGGGAACTTTGTTATAAATGCTTCGACATTTCGCTGATAAAATTTTGACAATCGAAATGCCTTTACTTTGAACGCTGCCTGATTTCGCTACCTGCGAGTAGTTTGCCATGTGTTGAACAGAGAACCTCAACTTTCAGCAAAGCCTGAAAAACCCCTTGTTCCCACCACAAGTACACTGTTATCTGAGTAAACACTTTCATTGTGTAGTGCACCCCTGTCCTACGGAAGGGAGCCTTACAATTCCTCACACAATAGCGGAGGTTCAGAAATCTGCACCCAAGACCGTCAAATAGTCAACAAATCCTCTGGCTGACACTCCCCACACAGCTCCACACCAAAGGACCCTGGTCGACTCTGGAAACAATACTGCAGAGTCTGCAGATTGCGAGCTCTACTTGCACTCCTTGCATGGGAATGGCAACCGTCAACGTCTCCACCAGCTGCCTGTATGAAATGAGATGCCATCAGCAACAGGCATGGTTGGTGCCGATGTGTGCCACAATCGGCAGATCACTGCAGCCTGAACGCTCGTTAGCCGCAGAAGCGGCCTCCTCCAAAACGCGGGTGAGACCCCCAGTGCACGCATACGGAATGCACAATGGATTTCTTTTCGGGGCAGAATGATATCTGCCGAAGGGGTTCCATAATGCTCCAGAAGATGTGCGTGCTCGGCCCCTGTAGAAGGGTCAACCACCTGTCCACTCACGGTGTGAATGGGCGAGGCCAGATGGCCAGCTTAAACATTGGCTTTCACCTTGGATCTACAGCATCGAGTACATTAGGAGTTGCGTCGACAGTAGACCCCATGGGTGAAGCAAGCGGCACGTGAGGTGGCTCATGCAACGTGTCAGATTCTCCGCCACCGCTACACTCTCAGGCAGAGGCCTGAAGACGACTAACCGTAGCCAAAACCGCATTAAGCTATTCGCACACTGTGGCCAGCTGCTCTTGTGCCCAGACACAGCGTGAATACATCCTACCCAATCCATGATTGACTACAAAACCACGGGTGGAAACGTATGTATGCAACTTCCTAGCCTCCTGACGTGTCACCTATGGAGGCTGGTGTCTTATATGCTGTGAAGTTGACTGTTCAGTAGAAATTAAAAGACTGTGGACGAAAGCCACTACGTATTAGCACGTTTAACTGACGTCATGATTTCGCTCTTTAGATTCCGAAAAGTCTCAGTCACACCTCATGTTAACAATATTGACGTAATTTGGAAATTTACCTCAGTTGTGGCGTAAATTTTAAAACAGATGTACGCATGTCTTCAGGTTTTCTATAGTCTGCCAATTCTACTTCAGTTACTAAAAGTGAAAGGAAACGATCTTCTTAACATTTTCCTAGTTGCCACATAACAGCATCTCCTTCAAAAGTTTTACTTGAAGGAACTTAAATCCCTTACGGAATTCACTTTAGGATGCAGGAATCTAAAGTCTTTCGCTGCTGTGTGAAACAAATTACATATTTCGGTTTCAGGTAAGAAATGCAAACATTTCTACTCCGTTTCTCACGTTTGCGAATGCATCTGTGGCCATGACAAGGGACTATTGTTCATTAGGTCATGAAACATGTGAAAATTAAAAATTCTGCTAGTGTTGTTTATCCTTTCTTTTATTACAGTAAGGTTTACAAATAGTTGCGTGTCAGTCATACAGAACTACACTTGCGCATTATAGCACTCTACTATGAATCAGGTGGGGTGAGTAATGGGATAACACCGATTCTGACGCACATTTGTTATCAAATCAATATTAGTTAATTATGGAAATTAATTAATTTGATAAATTAATTGCACCCTTCACCTCGTGACTTCATACATTTTACCCAGAGAGCATGTGAGTCCCTTCCCAGCTGACAACCCACCACTTTCCATGCAAGACAGCTGTTAATGATTCCAGACTGTCAAAAGTTGTCCTGTCCTTCTCAGGACTGCATGCTTAAATGACACTGGGTTACATACTAGGATGATGAATAACATATTTCCCCTTATCCCTTCTGGAAATCGAAAGTCCTGAGATGATTTCGGAAGTATTCTGACACAGTTAGCAATAACAAAATACCTGTCAACTAACCGCCAATGTTCCAGTCTGCAATCCTAGGTTTCCCTCAGAATACAGCCCTATGCTTCTAGAAATCAAATGGGAATCCCTGGAGGGAAACCGATGTTCTTATCGAGGAACACTATTGAGAACTGGCATTTGAAGCTGACTACAGAAGGATTCTACCGCCGCCAACGTACTTTCTGCATAAGAGTCATGAAGATAAGTTTCGAGAAATTAGCGATCATAGGGGTACATGCAGGTAGTCTTTGCTGCTCTCTCTATTTGCAAGTGGAATAGGAATGGGAATGACAGTAGTGGTACAGGACAGCCTTCGCCATATACCACATAATGGCTTGTGAATTAAGCATACAGATGTAATTTCAGCCTACCTATTAAGGTGTCAGTCCATCCATTTATAGGCGCAAAAATCTCGTAGAAGTATATTGTCTCTTATTTATCGAGAAGATAAAAGAATTTCTGCTGCTGATGGTTACTCTGTAGAGACCCCTGTATAAGTTCCTAATTTTCTCATTGCAGTCACTTCGCACATTGCAGTCACTTCGCAAGATGTACGTGAGAGGCTGTGATATGTTTGCCCATAATACTTAACAGAAACGGTGTAGAGCTCACCTCGCAACTCTCGTTTCGTCACAGTATCGCTTACCTGCCATATTCTCACGAATCCTCCGGTCTTCCATAAATAGCATTTGAATCCACCTGTTTTGGACGTGTAAGAGATTCTCACACCAGGTTATACACCTTTTCTAATACTCTTGAAATCCTATCACACTCCAACAGCTCTGTTCCATTAGTTACAAGACTGTCTAGTCCTACATCTTTCACTGACTAGGTAGAGAGCTGTCATAATGAGAAAAATAGCACACTAACATACAGGAGGTCATTCATAAGCATACACTGACTGCACAAAGAAATTCAGAAGCGCAGCACCTACCTTGCTTCAGTATCGAATGATGGTCTACAAATATCACTGTGTACATGACCTAAGCTCCTATGATTACCACACTAGAAATGCAAAAGTGTAACAGTGTTTGAGTCATCGTTGACAGCACAGTGTTCATCTCCCCGCCCTCTCTCTCTCACACACACTTTCTCCTCATTATTTTTATAACATACAACTGAATAAAACTTCAAACTAGAAAAACTTCGCTAATGTAACCTGATAGGGAACTTAATAACAATTTAATGCTTCTCTCTTCTGATATATTGGGAAACAAATACCGTCTGCATGTTGACATCGACCATATGTGGTGATCCCATTAAATATACATGTATTGGTCCATGGGAGCAGGCGACCAATGATTGAAGTTGCTTCCATGGACTTGTGTTAAGTTTTGTTGTTTGTACTGGAGGAAGAACGTATCGACTAACAATCACAAGGAGAGGTTTCTTGTGTAGTTGTGCGACCAATGATCGAATTTGCTTCCATGGACCAGTTTTAAGTTTTGTTGCCTGTACTGGAGGAAGAACATATTGACAGTCAATCACAAAGAGAAGGCTCATGTGTTGTTGTTTCATACATTGTTTTCTGCTGCAACACATCGAAGCAGTGTACGAGTACAGCTGTGTACACAGCAGGGCGTTTTGTTTTTCTACCATGGCTTTGAGGTCTGTGTCAGGTGCTGAACTGAAGTTAAAACGCTTTGTCCATTTGGCTCTCATAGAAAGCTGAACAGACGCATGATTTAAATCACTCTCCTCTCACAACACACAGAATGGTTGAAATAAAAAACAGAGGCGATGTTTCTTACTGACAAATATGTGAAAGACATCACAACATATGAAACCTGGAAGAGTCTGCCGCAGCATGAAGCATCTCCAAACATCTGTCCAAAGGTAATGATCTCTCCCTTTAATCTTATCTTCCACAGTGATGGGGCAGCAGATGTCTCAGTGTTCTGTTCTGAAATGACCGAGAACATTGATTCCCCATATTTCAGTAATGTACGTAATGACCGTTAAGGTGCTGGCCATCCCCCGAAGGTGTTGCTCCCACCAACACTCTCAACATCTGAAACAAGTTGTGCCAGTCTTCATTATGTGGTAATCAACAGTGTATCAGTGGATGAATGGGATGGAAAAAGCACTGTCGATATGGGCAACACACTCTAATAAGCACCACAGCTCATAGTGTGATCAATTTTAGCAATTTTACCAGTTATTCTGCTATTTCAGTGCCAACTGATGACACAGTTGCATGATTCCCAATTTCTATATCATCACTAAACCACCCGTTCACTACTTTGTGAGTACCATATACTAGATAGCTGACTGTGCATTACTTCCATTCATGGTTAATTCTCGGAAATATACAACAAAATATATCAGACAGTGTCCTATACCGATACAGTTAGGTTATCTACATATTTCTAGCACTTCTATCACAGTGCAAATTTTACGATTGCAACAGGAAAATATTCCCTTTGTGTATGGGAGTCACAGACTACTGTGGCATTATTGGAGTGAAGATTGAGAGACCTCCCTGTACTGTCTTTTACTAACACTCCCTGCAACACTGTAGTCGATTTAATTTGCAACTGACCAGAAGTAGGAGGATACTATACCCGCTACATTCCACGTCACATGAAGGTACAGAGCGAGCTGAGACCATAACTGCTGTTTAAGAAAGATTGATCAAAGAAATCTTACTCATGGTACACATCCAAGCGCACAAGATCGCTCCAGATGTGTCAAGGTGGTTAGTACCTTTGTTGATGTATAGTAGATATGTTAGTGTTGTGGCGATATAACATATGATTAAGGACAAATGTGTGGATTATGCATGATGGAGCGCCAGACAGGCGGAGTTTAAAACATTTTAAGCAAATCAACTGTGATATCAATTCTGCGGCATTGTTCTAGTGTCTTGGGTCATTATCAAGAAGATATTTTCGAGACAGAAAAGACAGTAGAACTCAAACACACACAATATCAAGCCTAAACAGTTCTGCACTTAAGCACACTATAATGCCACAGCCGTGCCCCTTCTCATCTATTAGTCACGTGTAATGCAATGCTGTTAATATCGCATTGTAGAAAATACATTTCCAGCGCGTGACATGCATTCTTTATGTAAGTTTCGCTTTGATAAACTATGGCGACAAACAGTAAGATGATAAAACAACTACGTTGCACAACAAAGAAACGCGGCCGTTGTGGCCGAGCGATTCTAGGTGCTACAGTCTGGAACCGCGCGACCGCTACGGTCGCAGGTTCGAATCCTGCCTCGGGCATGGATGTGTGTGATGTCCTTAGGTTGGTTAGGTTTAAGTAGTTCTAAGTTCTAGGGGACTAATGACCTCAGAAGTTGAGTCCCACAGTGCTCAGAGCCATTTGAACCATCCTCCACAGACAGTTCTACACACATACACATAGAGACTCTGCATGCATATTACCTGCCACAATGTCTCGATTTCAACCACTTGTACAGTATTTTCGACAGTGCTATACTCTTCCCAAAACAGTTCTGCTTTGGGCGTTAGCACATTTAAATTAATCCTGCTAAAGAGTACAACATCTTATATGTAATTTATGTTACCAATGTTGGTAACAAGATTGTCTAGATTACCCAGTAATAACAACCATAAAATTTATCCTTTTATACTCAAAAGATCGATGATGACAACACATGATCACCCCAATTACACCACTTTGTATGTTAGATATCCACTGGATGGAGGGAGACAGTCCTTCCTGAATAACACTCTTACATACATGATAGAACAGCACATAATTCAGAGAGTATATTATAGCACTATACTAGACTGCATCCAGCCCCTTGAATCCACATATTCTATAGGTACATTGCATTTCCTCTATTTCCTGTATGTATGTGTTGCAGATGGTTCCCATGACCCAGAGTAGACTCAAGTTAGTTTTCGAGGGTGGATCGGCCACACATTACGTCCCGAGGGATGTTCGAAGATGGATCCACAATATTTTACGTCCAGGATAAAGTCTGAAGGTGGATCCACCATGTGCTATATCCAGAGCGCTGTTTGGACGCAGACCGACAATATTCTACATCTGTGATTGCGTACGAAGATGGATCCAGCGTGTGTCATATCTGGAATGATGTCTAGAAATGGCTCCACAATGCATTACATCTGGGTTAGGGTTCCAAGGGGGTCTATGAGATGTGTTCTATGTCCAAAGGTGGATCCACCTGCTGGAGGACTGAGTACTGAGCAAAATCAATAAAACTGCGTGTTCTGGAGGATTAGAGTGGACTGATGCTACATGCACATATCTTAATAGTGGAAAGAGAAGGCATTCTAGAGACATAGTGTCATGGCGAATTGGCAATATTACCATGCACGTGAGTAATACAACCTAGCATCGGACAACATCTGTGTGTAAGAGGGAGGTTATCAGGGATGGTCGTATACTCTAATGAGACTGTTACATCTCTCATCTACCTACTAATCACAGTGTTTACTTCCTCGTAAGTTGTCACTTTCTCTTCATATGCGTTTCCTGCTTCCAACAATCATTTTATAGGCCTATTGTGAACATATTTCAATTTCCAAACTGTAATCGTGTTGAACTTCGTTAACAGCAGGCATCATACACCTCCAGAAACCTATGTTGTGCTTGTGTTACAAAGAAACAATGTTTTCTTTGTTGTGCAAGATAGCTGTTTTATCACTTTACAGTTTGTCGCCATAGCTTATCAGATAGAAACTTTCTAGGGTAATGTATGTCATATGCTGGGAATATATTTCTTACATAGGAATATTAACAGCGTTGCATTCCACTTGAGTACTAGGTCGGGAACTGCACAGTTCTAGCATTATGTTATGTTGAAGTGCACAACTGTGTAGCCCTTGGAATATGTTTATGTTCCATGACTATTTCTCTGTTTCTGTTATTTCTTGGTATAGACACAAAGCACCTGTACTGTACTTCAGAGATTTTAGCACAAGTGATGTGTGTATAACGTTTCAGACTCCTTTTCTAAGAGGTCTATGAGGTACTACTAACCCTGTGTGTGTACATTTGCGTGACAGTTGTCCTCCTTACAGAGTTAGTGCAGCATGATTTGAATTTTCATACGTCAAACATTGCTGCTTTGCATTTGTCTCTTGGCTAAAAATGCATTTTTCGTTGCTTGTGATCATTTTATAGGCCTCATGCGAGCTTAAATCAAAACATAAATCAAAACATAAATGATTCATAACTAAGGGGTTAATGAATGAATATACGAGTAGAAAGATTGCTTATGTTATCAAAACATGAAATAAATGTATTTATTTTCGTGCTGTTTACACAAACTAAAACAAAATAATAAATCTCTGGACAGATTTGACCGGTCGTGGACACGACTCATTTATTAAGGGGAAGGAGGAGGGAACGAATCATCTTACTATTATTCGTTATCTTTCGTCGTGTACTGCTTTCGGCGGAAAGCGCTGCGTCGGTACGGTGCGTCGCCTCGGAGCTGTGCAGAGCAAGTTAGCTGCCCTCATCAGCCATCGAGGCTCTGTGGCGGGGCCCAGCTACGGTCTTCGTTTTGTCTGCCCCTTGTCTGTGGCGTAGCCAAAGCTGTGATATCACGGTGTCGGAAGGCGCATGTTGGCGATGGGTGCAAGAGCGCCCATTCTCATTGTCAAACTGGCCCTCCGTATCGCGTCCCTTCTTGAGCAAGGTGAGGGCGTCCAGCGTCCACTCCCCTACTCACTGTGGCTTCCACAATGACTGCAGTGTCCTCTCCTTGGGGACTCACCCCAGGGTGTCTGTTTCATTCCTCCTCCTCAAATGGTTCAAATGGCTCTGAGCACTATGGGACTCAACTTCTGAGGTCATTAGTCCCCTAGAACTTAGAACGAGTTAAACCTAACTAACCTAAGGACATCACACACATCCATGCCCAAGGCAGGATTCGAACCTGCCACCGTAGCGGTCTCGCGGTTCCAGACTACAGCGCCTAGAACCGCACGGCGACTTCGGCCGGCTCCTCCTCCTCGGTCGCCCACGACGAGTTGGCGAAAGTGGCCGTGGCCGGACGTATTACAATCTGGATCTCCACGAGGATAAACGACATGTTACTCCTTAACCGTATGTTATATCACCACAAAGCCACCTATCTATTATACACTAATAAGGGCTGCTAATATCCTTGAAATGCAAGCATCTGTAGCCATGTTGTATACACGAATACATGCTGCAAGACTGGTGTGGAACAGTCTTCACTGAACAGCTGTTGCGGACTCAGCTCGCTCTGTTCCTTTATGCAGTGGGTACAGTACCCTTCTCCTTCAAGTCAGTTGCAAATTAAATCGACTACAATGTTGCAAAGTGTATGTGGCACGCAAATAGAATAGCTAATTCACAGGATAAAATGAAAACCATATGGTCAGTTGTGAAGGAAGTGACTGGTCAGCAGCACAATGTCGACGATAAAAATTCAGTTCGTAGAAAAATATTTCTGTTACTGATAAATCAGATATATGTAAAGTATTTAACGATCATTTTCTGGACATTTCTGGTGAAGTAAATAAAAATTTATTTTCTACAGGGAATCATCTCTTGGAAAATGCATTTTCGAGATTGATGTCTGAAATACTTCTCCGTGGTACAGAAAAGTGGGAGATTTAACCAATAATTAAATCACTGAATAGGAAGGAGTCTCATGCATATGATGAAGTGCCTAGAAGAATATTAAAACACTGTGTAGCACATGTTAGCCCTGTATTTGGCCGTATTAGCAATTTTTCATTTAGGAATGGTGTTACCTGAACGATTAAAACACTCAGTAGTAAAGCCGCTTTACAAAAATGGAGAAGGGGATAATGCAGACACTTTTAGACCTATTTCTATGAAAGCGTTTGCTAAATTTATTGAAAAGCCTACGGATGTAAGGACAATTCATCATTTTATATCAAATAATTTGCTATCTAATGTGCAGTTCGGCTTTAGAAGTCGTTTAACAACTGAAAACGTTATATTCTCTTTTTCCTGTGAGGTAATGAATGGATTAAACAAAAGAATTCGAACGCTAGGCATATTTCTTGATTTAACTAAGGCGTTTGAATGTGTTGATCAAAAAGTACTGCTTCAGAATTAGGACCATTACGGAATATGGGGAGTAGGTCACAATTGGTTCACCTTTTACTTTAGCAACTGGCAATTATTCACAGTGTTGAGGAGGGCTGTGATGTGTGGTCTGAGTGTGTACGATTAAATGGAGGGTGCCCCATGGATCAGTGTTGAAGAAACTACTGTTCCTTGTTTACGTAAATGATATGCCCTCTAGTATTACGGGTAACCCTAAAATATTTGTGCTGATATCACTAGTTTGGTACTAAAGGACGTTGTGTGCAACATGGGCTCGGTTTCAAAACGTGCTGTTCATGACTTAAGTTCATGGCTTGTAGAAAATAAACTAACGCTAAAGCACAGTAAGACTCAGTTTTCGCAGGTTCTAACAAGCAATTCAACAGAATGGGCATATGATTAGTGAAACTGAACAGTTTAAGTTTCTAGGTGTTCAAATAGATGGTGAACTGTCGTGTAAAGCCCACGTTCAGGATCCTGTTCAACGACTGAATAACACTTCTTGATAACAATTCCCAAGAAGAAGCAGCTTTCACTCAGTTAATACTCGACAGAAGTCACACCCGTATTTGGATCGGACATCATTAAATGTTAAGCAGGCAGGTGTGTAGTATATTGCTGCATTAATTTTCAATAAGCTATTCAAAAATGTTAGCAGTAATCGACGCGTTTTCAACTGAAAACTGAAGAGTTTCCTCATGGGTCATTCCTTCTATTCTGTGGAGGAGATCCTTGCAAAATTAAGCTGATTCTTGTTGTATTGTCGATTGCGTTTAATTGAACTTATGGCTTGACTTTTTTTTGGTACATAAACATCTTATTTTTATCTGATATTACTTTTATGTTGTAATTTCATGTACTGACACGTTCCATGACCTTGTAGATTTACTCCTCAATTTGGCGCCATGGAACTTGAAGTGTAAATAAAAAATAAAAATAAAAATGAGGATTGGTCAATGACAATGTGGGGAAGTCTTTCAATCTCCACCTTCATCCTATGAATGCGAGAATTCTCTGTGACTCCCATCCACATCTGGAATGATGGGCAATCGTAGTCGTGAATTCCAAACTGCGATCGAAGTGCTAGAAATTTTTGGGTAATCTAACTGCATTCTTACAGGAGCCCGTCTGTGAGATTTCGGTGTAGGGGGAGATGGATGAGTCCCACTTGCTGGCTGAGGTTAGCTCATCACGTCATCAGGGGTGGGGGGCCAGTTAACTGATCAGTTTAATTAATTTATGTAGTTATTTTGACATCAATTGGATATCAGAAGTCCTCCACAAACATCTTTATTCCACTACTAAGGTTTCCCAACTTCATATGCAATCATTTTCCAACGACTACATTACAATCATCTGGCTCACGGGAATCTGAGATCATGTCAGCAGAAAGCGAAATGAGAACATTGTTATTGACACCCTAGACTGCCAGCAAATTCGAAGAATATAACAAACATTCGAAAGCAGAACTCTGCATAGGGTTTTCCTTATATAATTATTCAACATGTAGCTAATGAAACGCAAGTGAGTTAGTCTCCAGAGAATCATTTCAAAGAGGTAACAAGTTGGAGTGGTGAAATACTATTGACGGAGACTAGAAGACCTACTGCCTCACTTGTAACTTCTTCCCGCTATCTCCACAGAAATGTTAACCCACCTGAATTATCATCCTCTCATATTGATGATGGCTGCATCGGATATTGAAACCCACTACAGGTTTATCAGCCAGAAAATGTTGAGCAATAACGGAGCAGTGGAAGGCCGAAAATAATTGACAGAAAGGCAGAGAGTCAATTATTTCTTATATATTGAACTTTAAACACAAATAAAGTTGAAGAAACTAGCAACTTACCTGAAAGATTATCATGATTCCTTCACGGTGGCTCCATCGGAAATCGAAACCTAAAGCAGGTTTTTCAACCATAAAATGTTGTAGAACAACAGACAGCGAATGGCCATAAACAGCTAGCATAGAGACCGGAAGTCAATTAATATTTTTATGTATTGAACCATAACAAGAAATAAATTGTGTGGAAGTTGCATACTAAGTTTCTCCAACTCATTGCAGATACTTGCAATAGGCTCATGACTGTGGTAGTTCGATTCGTGATTTCACCTCCTGTATATGTAGGTCCTACCTACGATTGGATTTTGCATCATCTGAATAATTCGGTGCACTTTCTTTGTAACGGTCAGACGAAACGTTCACTAAGGTATCTTATTTTTTGAGACAGACATCTAGGAAGTCTCAGGTTTACATACATATTTTGTACTATATACGCTTAATTTCTGAATTAATCTTGTGAAACGGTGTAAACACATTCCCTGGTGTGTGGATTGGAATCGAGTATCCACTTGCCTACTTCCTGTCCTGACTGTGCCTAAAGCATTGATTTCGTCTCCTACTACATGAGTTACTCAACCTCGTCTTCACAATCTCAGCGGATGGATTAAGGACGGACGGGGATAGCACTACTCTACTTAAATAAGAAACTCACAAATCGAGTAGAGCAAGAAGGCTTACTAGCCGGTGGAAAAAAGGCCTCTATATTATCAAAATTATTACTGGACCTCAACATAACAGCGAATAAAACAGTATCAAACATGTAAGTAATTTGTGGATACAAACTGAATAAATAAAACACCTAATGCAGGGAGACCGATAGAGACATTAATGTTGGAGCATGCCAATAGAACGTGGTGGATTACGTCAGCAGTGGTATGGATGCGTCACTGTCGAGATGTTTTCGCAGTTACGAGTTGCCATCCAATTTACACGCGACTGATTCTGACTTCTAGTCAGCAACAAGGTCATCAGCTTTTTCTCAGACTAGCCAAAAATCTCCTACAAGACTTTCTAGTGCTTATAACACACAGGTGCCCGCCTCAACATGACACCTAGATGTTCAGGAGACTGATTGTACCAGCCACGGAAACACGGCAGAAGGAACTGCATCACAGTGAGGCAAATGTCTTCCTGTCAGATTAGTAGTATACTGAAATGGTTGTACTCGTTGTCGGTATAAGAACTCACTTACTGGAGTTCAGTAGTGGAATGCGGAACCCGCTGCAACAATCAAGTACTCAAAACAGAAATGTTAGTGTGCGCCTTGTTTAACATTAAAACAACAAATTGCTAATTTAGGCAGCTGCAAATCTCTATGATCTCAACGCTATGATAAATACAAATTAAACAATTTCCAGTAATCATCAGCGATGCAAATGAAGTAAATTTCCTACAGCACACATTAAATGTTGCAAATATGGGAGCCTGTTTTACAATGAAGCACAGTCACAGAGACAGCACAAATCAGTTATCCAAAAGATATGATGCATATATGTTCTTTTATTAGGATCGCTGAACCTGAATCCTCGTAGAACGAAATTTTATGAAATTGTAAGCTTTAATATATAAACCATTTTTCTCAAGTTCGTATCACCATTAAATGATTTATAGTCAATTATTTAAAGTGACAGATATGTACCACTTCTCTTAATTATGACGAAGATGATATCTTACTTGTAGCTCAAAATATGTTATGTATTTCAAAATAATTTTAACAATGTCATTTCCACAACGGAATACACGATGATGTACAGAAATATAGAGTAAATAACTGCTTGAGTGAGCTCTTTTGGTACGGAATGTATTGTTAGCAATACTGGTAGCTACCTCAAAGTAAATGGATGATGACTACGGAACAGCGACTCGCTCTCGAAATCTGTGCAGCTCGTGAACACAACTTAAAACACATATCGGAGATGTAGATATGTGAGATTTCTGAAGTAGAGACACAATCTGAGGAACAAACCTGGCAAAAATTTATACTGCTCAGAACAATATCGGCGCTAACATTAAAAAGGGCACAAACTCAAGACTTAGTAAAGTCCTCTGGGCAGTGATTCGGCAGCTCTAGCTAGATGTGATCTCTTGGCCGCCCGTTTCAACACTGTTTCCTACTATCTCTATATTCCTCTCCACTGCCCCCCCCCCCCCCCCCCCCCGCCACCCTTCCGCGAATAAAAAAAGAAAACGAATACTTGGAAGGGAGGATTCACGACGTATACCATAGTGACGAGATATAATTTACCTAAATACGCCACAATACTGGAGAAACCTGTTTAAAACCCTCCTTGATCGTTTACTATATGACAGATAACTGACTACATGTTCGTACACTGTATTTCCTGTGTAAGCACTCGTTGGCTCAGTCATCCAGGTCACATCATTGATTCTTTAGACCAATATGATTGGCTGACAACATCCGGAACGTGTCACCCAGATTTTTCTCACAGTGGAGACGATAAAATGACGGTTTCTTGTGTTTGCGTCAGCCCACTGGAGGTGCAGATTCATTACACAATCAATACTCAGGGAACCTGATGTCGCTATGCTCTAATTTCAAGGGCCTATATCGAATCGCGGGCATTCGAACCTTGCCTGTTTATGGATAAGTAGTTTTACGAAACCTCAGCTCAAAACAGGGCTGAAAACTATCCCGTATTCACAATACCAACAACATTAGGACTTCTCACAACACAACCCCTCTGGCCTGTCACAGGGAGGGGGAATTTGAGTATCCTACTCCAGAAGCCACTAGCTATGTATTTCGGCTGAGCGAAATTAAGAAAATATACATAGCAAACTTACATAGTATCGCAGAGTGATACGTGATAATATTGACACTTAACCCAATTATCTCCTCTTTCTGAAAGAGTAAAACGTCCTTGATGGCTATAATCACTCATCAGTCATTAATGCACAAAAATTCTACTTCTGATTAGTAACGGGAAATCTAAGAAACCTGAAACTCCTAGCAATCTTTCGTTCAATGGAAAGAAAAATGAAAAAAAAAAATAACTTCTGGCAACTTAGTTCCACATTCGATTAAAATTAATAAAAATAACATCCTTAGGATGGACTTTATATGACAGGCTTAGAATGAGTAATAAAATCATGTAGCAGTACCTACCAGGACAACGTTTGAAATTAGTTGAACATGGGAGTACTATAAAAAACGAAATAAACTAGTTTAGATGAGCATATAAGAAAAAACTAATAGTGGCTGCCTCATTCATCCAGGCACATGTACAAAATTAATGTAATTATTTACTCACTTAATTAAACTTGAGAACATTCGGCTCCAGAATTAATTGTTTATGCCTTAATTAATTCTAGTGTCCCAGTGTGTACTGCTCTGCATGCCCTGTGGTTACCAAAACAAGAAAAATATGTTTATATGCTTAAATCCTTGTGTCGAACAATAATATACGAAAATGTGCTTGTCGAGTTTAGCTAAACCGAACGTTGCCAACGAGAATGCCATTGAAGACACACGAATTGCCGACAGGCTGTTGTCATCAAAGCATTCACAGCTGGTTAGAGCGGGGTCATTCATGTGTATCGCGACTTCCTCTTGGGAGATTCGCCTCAAACAAAGAGACACGCTCCGCTTGTCTCTCCTGTCCTGTTGAGGTTATTCGCCTCAATCAGCCACCAACGAATCCCGTTTTGCCGATTCAGGAAAAACCGTAGATCCTGAATCATTCGGAGGCTCCTATAAGCACAAAATCTCCTCTTTCCCTTTGCTTACAATCCCACGACTCAGTCCTAACATTTTAATCATTCCTGGAAGAGGAACCAAGGCAAAGGACGTCTGTTAATTCTTACAGTGAATTTAATTCAAATAGCGAGAAGCTCTCCATTGCAGGATCAAAGTGCGAAAATAAATATATAACATACATTTGGTACTGCCAATCTCAAATTATTCCTCCTGATAGGCAATCATGAGTTAGAATTCGTAGTTCGTTCGTTCGGCAATGGTGACCAAATGTATTCACTGTGTTCATGAAATAATTCGTTAGGAGATGGCAAGAAGTGTTGTATTCACAGGACTCTTCGTGAATACTTCCTGAGCTCGTTCAATGCTCTAAAGGGTTAACTCACAGCTAATCAGAAACATCTAGAAATGCAGATGCCTGTTACCACAGCGATGACATTCATAGCTGGCAGAAACCCCAAACCACTGTCACATATTCTATATTAAAAATCATTCTCAACAAATTGTGACAGTACAGTCACATAAAAGTTGGCGATTCTAGTTAAATTTCGCACCTGTATTTTTGTAATATTGCTTTAGGGTAAAACATAGCCAGCTGGTTCTGGAGTAAGATTCTTAAATTTCTCATCCTACAGGCCAACGATAGAGGATGTGGAATTGGCAGATACGTGATGGCTTACAACGGCCTGTTGGTCTGTAGGTTCACAGCTAGCCTCGTTCTAGCGTCCGCATGTGGAAATGGGCCTTTGAAATTTGAGTATAGTGACCACGGTCCCCTGGGTATTGTTGGGGTGACGGTCTGCGAATTCTACTGGCTAACGTAAACACTCGAAACAACCATTTCGCCGTCTCCTGTGTGGGAAAATTTATGAAGCTTCCGCTACGGACTTTGTCAGCGACTCAGGTGAATAAATGGCATTGGCGCTGTGACACGAATGTCTGACGCAGTTAGCGGCGGCACAGAAAATGCACTATATCAAGTTCTAGTTGCTTAACATCACGCGATGGTGGAGAGACCTTATCGGCTTCCCCCTGTATTTTGGTGCAATCAGGTCAATTCTAGATCAACACTGTGGGGGAAGGAGTGAGTCCCCCCTCCAAGTCGACGGTTTTTGGGGAAGCGGAGAAACGTAGAGAAGTAAAGGGATGGGCTGGTGACAAGTGGCCATGACGTCACATATAGAGAGAGGTGCCCAGTCACCCCTGTTGTACTTTGCTGAGTCATGGGTAAGTGTCATTTAAGCGCTAGCAATGTCTTTGTCTGAGCAGCTCACAATTTGAGTTCTCCATTCTCCAATCTGTGCTGCTTTTGCAGTGATTTCACTTATTTGGATAATGGATGCGTTTTTTTAACTTGCATTTGCGAGCTACAAGGGTTTTGAAAGCCGATTTCGGTTCAGTAGCAATCTTCCTTTTCATTTGAGGTACCTACCAGCTGTTAATAGTACATTTGTTCAAATTGAGCATCACTCAAGCAGTCTTTTTTAGTACTTTTATGGACATCAACGTGTATTCCGCTGTGGAAATTTATTAAACATACTTGGAGATATATTTTCGAGAGACATACACTGAAGAGCCTAATAAACTGGCATAGGCATGTGTACTCAAATACAGAGCTGGCCTTTGTGGTCGAGCGGTTCTAGGCGCTTCAGTCCGGAACCACGCGGCTGCTACGGTCGTAGGTTCAAATCTTGCCTCAGGCAAGAACAGGACCAACGACGACTGAAGAGAACCGTTCAACGTAACAGAAGTGCAACACTCCCTCAAATTGCGGCGGACTTCAATGCTGTGCCATCAATAATTGTCAGCGAGCGACCCATTCAACGAAACATCATCGATATGGGCTTTCGGAGCCGATGACCCACTCTTGTACCCTTGATACCGTACGATACGGAGTTTTACGCCTCGGCTGGGCCAGTCGACACCGACGTTGGGCTTTTGATGACTGGAAATCTGTTACTTGGTCGGCCAATTCTCGTTTCAAATTGTATCTAGCCGATGTACGTATACAGATATTGAGACAACCTCATGAATCCATCGACCCTGTACGTCAAGGGGGAACTGTTCAAGCTGTGGAGGCTCTGTAATGGTGCAGGGCGCGTGCAAATGGAGTAATATGGGAGCGCTGATACTTCTAGATACGACTGTAACAGGTGACAGGTACTCAAGCGTCCTGTCTGATCACCAGCATCCATTCACGTCCATTTCGCATTCCGACGGACTTTTGCAATTGCATCGGGACAATGCGAAACTCCACACGTCCATAATTGCTACAGAGATTCAAGCTTCAGGCTTCAGGAACACTGTTCTGAGCTTAAACACTTTCGCTGGCCACCCAACTCTCCATACATGGACATTATTGAACATATCTGATATGCCTTGCAACGTACTATTCAGAAGCGATTTCCACACCCGCGTTCTCTTATGGATTTACGGACAGACCTGCAGGATCCATGGTACCAGACATGAGTCGAGTCCATGTCACGACACGCTGCGGCACTTATGCGTGATCGCGGATGCCCTCCATGATCTTAGGCATGTATACCAGTTTCTTTGACTCTTTTGTGTATTTTAGTAAGAGCTAAAAATAAGCAATCCTCTTTGGCAGAATGAAGCGAACTGACATTCATATTTCGGTTCAAATAACTGATTGTAAATCATATAATTGAGATACAAACTTAAGAAAATGAATTCTTTGAAAGCCGGCCGAAGTGGCCGTGCGGTTAAAGGCGCTGCAGTCTGGAACCGCAGGACCGCTACGGTCGCAGGTTCGAATCCTGCTTCGGGCATGGATGTTTGTGATGTCCTTAGGTTAGTTAGGTTTAACTAGTTCTAAGTTCTAGGGGACTAATGACCTCAGCAGTTGAGTCCCATAGTGCTCAGAGCCAATTCTTTGAAGCTTAGAATTGTGTTCTCTTCCGCCGGCCGTGGTGGCCGAGGGGCTCTAGGCGCTTCAGTCTGGGAATGCGCGACTGCTACGGTCGCAGGTTCGAATCCTGTCTCGGGCATGGATGTGTGTGATGTCCTTACGTTAGTTAGGTTTAAGTAGTTCTAAGTTCTAGGGGACTGATGACCTCAGATGTTAAATCCTATAGTGCTCAGAGCCATTTGAACCATTTCTTCTCTTCCATCCAGCAGCATTCATGGTCAGGTGACCCTAATTAAAATGTAAATATGTCTGATTTTTTGCATAGCTAGACTGTGCTCTCACTGTGGTAGCATTCCACTGTAAGACAGGCTGCCCAACGTAGAACATCTACCGTGTGATGAACGAAATTTATTTGATTTGCATTGAAAGGGTACCACTCCCCCCTTTCACAGGCGTCCACCTTAGGTAGAGCATCAGGTCGAGATTGGTGCACATAAGTTCATTGTATCTCGTTACAATGGTGCCAGTGTGCCATGGAGAAGGGATGGACCAGTTGTGTTATTTTACTTTTCAATGCATATCCCTCACTAATCATCATGTGTCCACATCGTCTCAGGTATACTTCAAAAAAGTTCAAAAGTGTGTGAAATCTTATGAAATCTTATGGGACCAAACTGCTAAGGTCATCGGTCCCCAAGCTTACTCACTACATAATCTAAATTATCCTAAGGACAAACACACATACCCATGCCCGAGGGAGGACTCGAACCTCCGCCGGGACCAGCCGCACGGTCCATGGCTGCAGCGCCTTAGACCAATCGGCTAATTCTTCAGTTATACTATTTATGTTTTTCTTTTTTATTATCTTTTGGTTGTTAGTTTGAGAGTTGAATGCCTTCGAATGTGTCGCCCGCGCAGGTGATAGAGGGGGCGTTAATAGACGCTGCCTGGGCAGTCCAAGGCTGTTTCCAACTAGAGTTTTCTTCCTTGGATAGTAAAGCAGGAATAAGGGATGAAACTTGTCTACGCTTTTGAGGGTGTGGCAGGCCATTGTTGCTAGGAAGTCCAGCCCTCGCTTGCCCGCGGACCGGAAGCGGGACTCGTCAGCCCTGTCACCATATTGCGCACTCGGACGCTGGCGCTGGTAATGGGCAGTTGAGTTTAGTATGTGGTCCACATACTTTGCTGACGACGAGGGCATTGTACATGAAATCTTATGTTGGTTTACACACTAATCCGTTCCTCTTTAGGAAATATTACCAGTAAAGGAAAGCTAGAGTTTTTAAATTCATTTGAATAGGTATATTGAGTTGTCTTACACATAGGGCATATTTTGCAACCAGGCTTGTTAGTGATCTGTGCGTGTGCTAGTCATAAGTTGAGATTATTTGCGTGTGTAATGTAGAATTAAGATGAGTTTACTTCGGTGAGACTTCTTTTGAACGAACAACCATGAATATACGGTGAGTACTTTCAAAATCCATTGTCTCCAGTGGACATGGGGTTCGCTGGCTACACAGACAATGCGGACAGCGTGTGCTTGATCTGTATGCAGATGAAGCTTGCGTATTTAGATTGTGAGTTTAGATTTAAACTGTTTTGGAAAGTGATTATCAACAGCCGCGAAGTAATGTATAAAATGCATATTTCACCATCAGCTGCTTTTACTTTACACTCAAATATCAACCGGTTTTAGTCATTTACCACCTTCACGGATAAGGGTTAAAACCACCACATTTGTCTTCACTATACGAGACATGACTTTTGGAAGCAAACATACTGTGCTTGTTTCTGAATGTCCTGTGTTGTATATTTGTCATTACTGAAACAAAATGTAGAACACAGTGTTGTATATTCATAACATGTTCTACATTTCAGTTAAGTAATTACAAATGTGGGGGCTTAAACCATTTTAACCCCTATCCGTGAAGATCCTCCACGATAGAAACTTTTTGATATTTGGGTTAAAAGTAAAAGCAGCTGATGGTCAAACATGCATTTATACATAAGCTGAGATTAGTAGCGTGTGATTTCTTTTGAACAGGCCAGCACGTATATAAGGTGAATACATCGAATTCTTCGTGACTGCTGGGTGCACGGACAATAATTATGGTGAAAGCGTGCATGATCAGAATTCAGTCGAGCCTAGCGAGTGTAGTCTTAATTCGGATTACTCAGCATATTGTTTGATAAACAAACTCATTAAATTTTATGTTGGACGGAAAAAATGGTTCGCAGCTGCTTATTTAATTTTATTTAGACTTCAACTGGGTATGTGCATGTGATATAAAGTTCCCTGTTAGGTATTCATATAATCTGTTAGCTCCAAGTAGCGCTATTTTCAACCGTTTGAGTAGTGGCGTGCGTAAAATTTCAAATTTGGGGACAGTGTGCTTGAATATTACGAGTGCCCACATTCCTCTTCTGCTATTCCTTTCTTCTTAAAACCTTAGGAGATCAAGAAGACATTTGCGAGGTAGAATTCGAGTATGTGCGAATGCTTGATTGAAAGCACATCCTTCCCCTTACATAGTGCAGAAAAACGTTGCGTTGGATATCAGATGTTTTATGGAGGAAGTAAATAAACATATGGTTTCCCAGCAAGAGTTGGATTTGGTAAAATATTTGTCGGTAGTTTACGATATAGTAGGAGACCAACAGTTAGTTAGCAAAACCGAAGAGAGTTACCTGTTTCCAGCCAGTTGTGGCTCCTCCGAGTAAATAAATGTTAAATGTGTTCAAAGAAGATGGAGGGACGTCCATTCTGTCTTGCGCATCATATCTTGCACCCCCACCCCCTCCATTTGGTACCATGACAGGCGCCATTATCAACATGGCAAGGCCAGTACACTCCATTTGTGTGGAATAAGAGGGATGTGCACAGTCCAAGAATACAATAAGTGGCTCACTTTGCATAACTTCATTGATGTAAATTCACTTACGCGTTATCCGTTGTGCCACTTAGCATTTGACCATCAGCAGTATGTGGTAATGAATTCATTTAGGGCTGGGCTGGCATTTCTCAGCTCTACACTTGTTTCAAATTCTGTGACTGGCACGTAATAGTTAACGGATCTCTGTATTCGATGTGGTGGCTGAAACGTCTGCATACCACGTCGAACTTGTCGACAACTCCTATCCAAGGCATGCCTTAGATATACAAAGAGAAAGGGGTCGTTGTAGAGGGTGGTAATAAAACTTTTCCTAGTTAAAATTCAGTCGCAGATGAAATAAAAGAATTTCAACAATCCCCTCTCATCTTGCTACCCTGCTAACGATTTTAGCGAGAATGCAATAATCTTTTGTGAAATACCAAAATATTTACAACGTAATCAGATCGAATGTTTTTCTTCTCTCTCTTTCACATGCACTCAACTATGTTGTTTATTTGTCATCTTGTTGAAGCTGTTGTTTTCAGCGTTGCAAACTGGTGTGCTCTTGGATTTGTCTTGTGTGACTTTCTTGTCCCTGTATGTATCACGGGTTTCACTTTGCGCGAGTGTCTTGCGCATACCAGAAGTGTCCTCTGTCGGTAAAACTGTCTGCTCTAGCTCTTCCACACCCTCTTCACGCTAGTCCACAGGCTAAGTACTGATAGTACTGATAGTAAGCCGTGTTCCATCGACCATCTCTTCATAAATATGCTGTAGAGATGGAGGTGATATTTTAATTTTAAATACTGACGACGCCTTTGGCACGACTGTTTTATGCACCTCAATGCAGGATTTGATTTTAGTGACTAAAAGTTTTTGTGCTTGTAACACTTTGGTAATTTTTATGGTACTTAAAGCTATTACTGTTTCTTTTTTCGTCAATCTCAGCTACGTAGCTAAGTTTTTTGCTAATGAAGGTGTCTCCCTGTTCAGGTGTATTTTTGCTTCTGATGATAGTATATTTAGATATACCGAAACCATGGCCAAGGATTTCAGTAAATCTTTATCCGGCCAGTGTTTGGCCGTTACCATTTACCACGAAGATTTTCAAAAGTTGCTGCTTCAGCCATGTTTAAAATTTTGCTGTATATAATTGTTATCTCTTACACAGTAAACTTTCTTCGTGGATATATTGCTTCTCTGATAACTAGTGAATTAGTAATAATGTATTATTAAATTTCTTCAAAAAGGGGCTGAGGAGACCTGTATAAAGTAAAGGTATTTATTTTATCAACTACTGGTTGCTATTATCGCTGAACAATTTTCATAAAACTTCAGCAAAGTGAATCAGTGACACGTTGCAAATATTCAAGACTCATTGGAGAAATGTCGCTTAGAAGCACAAGATAGAGGTGAAGTCCGCGTAAGCGAGTGCCGATTAAGGCAGCCACTGGCATTACCTGTCTCCTACGGCCCTCTGATCATCTGGCACCGACCGGGAAGACGAACGGGGACGAGTGTCTCAGCCAATGAGACATTCTCATTCCCCACTATATATAGGGGGCGGGCGTACGCGTGGTCTGGGCGGAGCTTACAGCTGTATACCTTCTGAGATGTGATGTTCTCCTATTACGTAGCACAGCCCCGACCGCTTGACTTGCGTCGCGTCTACCAAGTTGCATAATCGCCAGGAGACGAGAGAGAGAGAGAGAGAGAGAGAGAGAGAGAGAGAGAGAGACGTCATTGCTGGTCAGCGTTACCTGCTTTAGGCTGGGAATTATTTCGTCTTGGTAGTTAGTCTGCGTTCTAGGAAACACTGAAATATTCTCAAGGGATACATGCACGCTTATTACAGTCATCAAATGGTTTTATTCTCCAGCGTCTATTATAAGTGGATATGAAACATTAATTATTTTGTGTTTCGTATGTACTATTGGGCATAACATCAATTACACCTAAAGGCACTAGCCCAAATGGAAATCTGGTTTTTGCAAACACATTGATCACTTTCTGTATCTTTATGAAATTAAAAGTTAATATTTGGCTGTTTGATAGCCAGAAGGCAAAGTGATACATATTAAAAATTTCCGAAGCTTGCATGTATCTATGCGCCATAATAACGAGAAGTATGCTGTTAAATACCAGATAAACGCCCTTAAATATTGGAAACTAAAAATATATTAACAGTGTACTTCAAAGGAAGTTACCTGTATCAAATTATGTTAGATGGAGAGGGGTGATAGGGGGAAGTAAGCCGGCCGCAGTGGCCGTGCGGTTCTAGGCGCTACAGTCTCGAATCGAGCGACCGCTACGGTCGCAGGTTCGACTCCTGCCTCGGGCATGGATGTGTGTGATGTCCTTAGATTAGTTAGGTTTAATTAGTTCTAACTTCTAGGCGACTGATGACCTCAGAAGTTAAGTCGCGTAGTGCTCAGAGCCATTTTTATGAGGGGAAGTAATGGATTTTGTCTACAGCGTAAAAACAAGTAAGATAATTTTCACGCTATTCCATTTCCGCTTCTGCTCACATTCTCGACGGTTAAATGTCATTGGGACTTTGACTAGCCTAGAAATGCCGAAGATTACGGATTCGACGGCCATAAAGTTCATTTTCAATAATTTTTGCACTTCACAGCATTTATAGCACAACAAAACCCTAAAAGGTGATAAGAGCTTCTTACCCCAACACAAAATTTCTCCAGATAAATCAAATTTTCCACATATATCACATATGTATCAAGTTGCTTCCGGCATTACAGAGTCTTCCTTAAAAGTTTTCTAGTTCTCGTCGCGACCCCCACAGATAGGAGTGTCTTATCCTCATCTGTATCTAAATCTACCTTCATAGTCTGCAAGCCTCCCTATGGTCAGTGCCGAAGGGTACTCTGTACCATTACTACTAATTTCCTTTTTTATTCCACTTGCAAAGGAAGCTAAGGAATGCGACTGTCTAGGATAGGTGCCTCCGAACGAACCCTAATCTTTCTAACCTTATCCTACGCGAAATGTACATTGACGGCAGCAGCATCATTATGCACTCAGCCTCAAATATCGAATCCATAAATCTTCTCAACAGTGTTCCTCCAAAATAATGTCACCTTTCCTACAGTGATTCCACCTGAGTTCTCTAAACATCTCCGTAATATCTGCGTGTTGTTTAAACCTACAGGAAATAAATCAAGCAACCCATCTCAGATCTGCATGGATGCCTTCCTTTGATCTGACCTGGTGTGGATCCAAAACACTAAAAGAATACTGAACAATAGGGCACACTAGCGAACTATGTGCTGTCTCCTTTACAGATGAAACGCACTTTCCAAAAATTCTCCCAATAAACCAAAGTCGATCATTCACCTTCCCTGCTACAGTTCTTGCATGTTCATTCCATTTCGTCGTCATTGTGTCTAGCATCACACTACTAATACTATATTCGAACATTATAGATTTGTTTTTCCCACTCATCTGCATTAACTTACATTTTTCTACACTTAGTGTTAGCTGTCATTCGTCACACCAACCAGCAATTCTCTCTAAGTCGTCCTATATCCTCCTATAGTCACCCAACTTCGACACCTTACCCTATACCACGGCATTAGCAAACCACCACAGATTGCAGCCCACCTTGTCCGCCAAATAATTTACGTATATAGAGAATAATAGTGATACCATCATACTATCGCGGGGAACTCGTGACAATACTCTTGAGTTCTATAGCTAAAAAGTGTTCCACTACACACATATTTGTGCACTATTCCATATGCTCTTACCTTCTTAAACAGTCTGCAGTGGGGTACACTGTCAAATGCTTTACGGAAACCTAGCAATATGGAATCCGCCGTTGCTCTACATCCATGGTTCGCAGCATTTCATGTGAGAGAATGGCAAGCTGAGCTTGGCACGAGCGATACTTTCTAAAACCCAGCTGATCTTTGGACAAACGTTTTTCCCTCTCAAGAAAATTTACTGCAGTCGAAATTAAAATATATTCGTGGATACTGCAGCAAACCGATGTTAAAGATACTGGTCTGTAATTTTGCGAGCCTTTTCTTTTACCCTTCTTATATGCAGGAGTCAACTGCACTTTTTCCTATCGCTTGGGTCTTTTCGTTGAACCATAGCTTCATGGTAGTAAAGTAGAATTGGAATTCCATCACCATCTGGCGACTTATTTGCTTTCAACTCTTTGAGTTGTTTCTCTACAATGCCGATGCTTATTACAATGTCCTCCATACAGGGGTCTGTACGATAGTCAAACGACCGTTTGACCATTTTAGTGTTTCTTGACTTTTCGACAAGGTGGCTTCGCACATCGTTTTAGGTTTTTTAAAATTTGCTGTCGCCACAAAGTAAACAGGATGAGTGTGCAACTTATTTGTATTTATCAGTGGTGTAATCTGTCGTCGTCTTGAATACGTCCCTTACATCGGAGATCTGGTAGCCATCCCCACCCCAGCCCTATGTCCAACATAGCGGTTATTTCTCATACAGTCCCTCATTGCTTTAGTTCACGTTCTAGAGAAGTAGTGAATTCTCGAACTGTACAACGAGTAATAAAATCAGTCTTTTATAGTTTAGAACGTGATCTCCATCCACTTCAGTTGCATGAACTGTGAGAGCAACATCGTAATGCAATGTGGGAGTTACTGTAACGTATGTTGTCGATATTAAGAGGATCTAACGGTTTCAGCACTGCTCTCAATATTCTGAAGACATGTAGAGAAGACTTTTATATACGTTGCCACATGAGGCCTCACGTGTAGTCATTGCCTCACTAATATCACACTGTATACAACTGTTAATCTTACATAATAAACTTCTTCGTGGATATATTGCTTATCTGAAAACTAGTAAATTAGTAATACCGTATTATTAAATTTCTTCAAGAAGGGGCTGAGGAGACGTGTATAAAATGGAGGTATTTACACTCCTGGAAATGGAAAAAGGAACACATTGACACAGGTGTGTCAGACCCACCATACTTGCTCCGGACACTGCGAGAGGGCTGTACAAGCAATGATCACACGCACGGCACAGCGGACACACCAGGAACCGCGGTGTTGGCCGTCGAATGGCGCTAGCTGCGCAGCATTTGTGCACCGCCGCCGTCAGTGTCAGCCAGTTTGCCGTGGCATACGGAGCTCCATCGCAGTCTTTAACACTGGTAGCATGCCGCGACAGCGTGGACGTGAACCGTATGTGTAGTTGACGGACTTTGAGCGAGGGCGTATAGTGGGCATGCGGGAGGCCGGGTGGACGTACCGCCGAATTGCTCAACACTTGGGGCGTGAAGTCTCCACAGTACATCGATGTTGTCGCCAGTGGTCGGCGGCAGGAGCACGTGCCCGTCGACCTGGGACCGGACCGCAGCGACGCACGGATGCACGCCAAGACCGTAGGATTCTACGCAGTGCCGTAGGGGACCGCACCGGCACTTCCCAGCAAATTAGGGACATTGTTGCTCCTGGGGTATCGGCGAAGACCATTCGCAACCGTCTCCATGAAGCTGGGCTACGGTCCCGCACACCGTTAGGCCGTCTTCCGCTCACGCCCCAACATCGTGCAGCCCGCCTCCAGTGGTGTCGCGACAGGCGTGAATGGAGGGACGAATGGAGACGTGTCGTCTTCAGCGATGAGAGTCGCTTCTGCCTTGGTGCCAATGATGGTCGTATGCGTGTTTGGCGCCGTGCAGGTGAGCGCCACAATCAGGACTGCATACGACCGAGGCACACAGGGCCAACCCTCGGCATCATGGTGTGGGGAGCGATCTCCTACACTGGCCGTACACCACTGGTGATCGTCGAGGGGACACTGAATAGTGCACGGTACATCCAAACCGTCATCGAACCCATCGTTCCACCATTCCTAGACCGGCAAGGGAACTTGCTGTTCCAACAGGACAATGCACGTCCGCATGTATCCCGTGCCACCCAACGTGCTCTAGAAGGTGTAAGTCAACTACCCTGGCCAGCAAGATCTCCGGATCTGTCCCCCATTGAGCATGTTTGGGACTGGATGAAGCGTCGTCTCACGCAGTCTGCACGTCCAGCACGAACGCTGGTCCAACTGAGGCGCCAGGTGGAAATGGCATGGCAAGCCGTTCCACAGGACTACATCCAGCATCTCTACGATCGTCTCCATGGGAGAATAGCAGCCTGCATTGCTGCAAAAGGTGGATATACACTGTACTAGTGCCGACATTGTGCATGCTCTGTTGCCTGTGTCTATGTGCCTGTGGTTCTGTCAGTGTGATCATGTGATGTATCTGACCCCAGGAATGGGTCAATAAAGTTTCCCCTTCCTGGGACAATGAATTCACGGTGTTCTTATTTCAATTTCCGGGAGTGTATTTTATCAACTACTGGTTACTATAATCGCTGAAACACTTTCATAAAACTTCAGTAAACGGATCTCTTACACGCTGTAAATATTCAAGACTCATTGGAGAAATGTCTCTTCGGACCACAAGATAGATGTGAAGTCCACGTAAGAGAGCGTCGATTAAGGCAGCCACTGGCATTACCTACCTCCTACGGCCCTCTGCTCCTCTGGCACCGACCGGGAAGACGGTCTGAGACGAGTGTCTCAAACAATGAGACTATCTCATTCCCCGCTATATATAGGGGGCGGGACTGGGCGTGGTCTGGGCGCAGCTTACAGCTGTATACCTTATGAGATGCGATGTTCTCCGAACACATAGCACGGCCAGTATTGTAGAGCACTCATTGTAAAGTCGAATTGGAATTTCATCTGGACCTGGCGACTTATTTGCTTTCAACTCTTTTAGTTGTTTCTCTGAACTGCCGATGCTTATTACAATATCCTTCATATCGGAGTCTGCACGATGGTCAAACTACTGTGTGAACTATTTCTTAATGCGAAATTTAAACTTTGACCTTACTTTCGTTTTCTTCTACTGTCACTCCAGATTGATGAATAAGTGACTGGATAGAAGCCTTAGACCCACTTATCGATTTTATGTAGTACCAGAGTTTTCTGGATTTCTCTGCATGATCTGTTGCTAAGGTATGCGGTAGTAGTCGTTGTAAGCTTGGCCCATCAATCTTTCTAGAGGTGCACGAATGTCTATTAACTTACGCCTGTTGTTATTGGCTCGTTCTGTTTTGAAGTGAGAATGCTACAGCCTTTGCTTCCTTAGGATGTTTCGAATTTCGCCTATAGACTACGGTACATCTTGTCCGTCCTTAATCCATTTACTAGGCACATATTTCACCGGAATGTGATTACAATCCCTTTAAACTTCTCCAACTCCTCTAAGTCCATCGTACTGGAGCTAAATGATGTCAATTCATGGTCTAAGTGGGATGCTGAGAAGTGTCTATCTGCTCTTTCTAGCAGAAAAACGCTCTGGGCATTCATGATTGACTTACTTTAGTAATCAACATCGCAATGACGACATCATGGTCACTGATACCTGTCTCTGTGCTGACGGCGTATATTATTAGGTCGGGCCTGTTTGTAGCTAAGAGGTCTACAATTTTTCCACTGCGTCTGGGCTGTAGAACTAGCAGCTTACGACAGAGTCCGGAAACGGGTTCGAAAGAATTTCGCTATACTACATCAGATGTTTTCGTGCAACGCGCCAGCTTCTCCGCCATCAATGCACTCCTAGGCAGCAGCCTGAAGACGACTCACCGTAGAAAAAACAGCACTCAGCTGTTCGGACACTGCGGCCAGTAGCTTATGTGTCCATACACACTACGCACACCTACTACATGTTCCAGGATTGGTGACTTAAGCAGTGACTAAAAAAGCACTCGTGATGACTGGGTGTGGTGTGCTGTCCTTATGTTAGTTAGGTTTAAGTATTTCTAAGTTCTAGGGGACTGATGACCTTAGATGTTAAGTCCCATAGTGCTCAGAGCCATTTGAACCAAAAAAGCACTGACAGAAACCTAGATATGCAACCCGCTAAACTCCTGACGTGTAACCAATGGAAGCTGACATCTTTTGAGCTGTGAAGCTGGCTGTTCAGCAGAAATGTAAACTTCTCCAAAGTGCCGGACAACATTTCACGGCTGTCTCCTTCTACTAAGACGTCTAGATACCAAGCCTGAATGAAATTGCTTTGAGGGTCCCAGAACTGTACTCGATCATATACACGAAGATATAAGATTATAATTATGGATATCTATATTTTATTAGCTTCTTCACTATAAACGAAAGCTACTAAGTTTCAGCACTGTTAAATGTTGATTTGATTTCGTTCATTAGAGTCCGAAAAGTCTCCGTCACACATAACGTTAACAATGTTGATGTAATTTGATTAGAAGTTCACCTAGTTTGCTACTTAATTAGCGTCGTTTGCACGTACGTCGATTTTAAATCTAATAGTCTGCCTGACGTTAAGGGTATACAATCTGCCATCGTACTAAAAGGAAAGTATATTCGCAATATTTTCCAAGTTGCCTCCTAATGACATCTCATTAAAAAATTGTACTCTTGAAGGAGCTTAAAAACATTACAGAAATCGCTTCATAATGCAAGAATTTTAAGTCCTTCGCTACTGAGTCAAAGAAGTTACATGGTTCAGTTTGAGTTCGGAAACACAAACAATTCTTCTCCTTTCCTAAATTTAGTGAATTAATCTGTTGCCATGAGAAGGAACGGTTCTTCTAAAGGTTATAAAACCCCTAAACACCAAAATTCCGGCATCGACGTTTACGCTTTCTTTCATTACCAGAAAATTATTACTTGAGTGCTACGCAACACTCAATCAAAGAATACCCCACTTAAAAGGAATCAGTGGACATAAAATGAAGAAATAAAACATCTGGCTGAGGGTGGCCAATGGAGACATTACTGAAGGCGCATGGCAATAGAATATGGCTGATTACCTTAGCAGTGACATGGAGGCGTCAGTTGTCGGGTTGTGATCGCAGTTACGAGTTGCCATCGTAATTCCTACTGATCTGATCGTCACAACTACAGAGCAACACCGTAATTAACTTCTTCTCTGACTAACGGACAGTCTACGATAGGACCTTTTGGTGCTTGTAGCGCTCAGTTTCACAGTCTCAACATGACGCCTAAACGGTAGGACTATATCGTCTTGAGACAGACTGTACCAGGCAGGGAAACGCAGAATAATGTCTTGAGGGCAAAAGAAATTGGATTCCAGTAAGAGAAAGGTCTTCCTGTGAGGATTAATAGTTTACTCAAATGTTTATGCTCGTTGTCGGTATAAGAGGTGAAGTGCTTTGATTTGGCAGTGGGTTGTAGAAACTGTCTACCACACTTACATTCTCAACACAGAAATGATATACAAGGGAGTGTAGATCTTGTATATCATTAAACTAACAAATTGCTATTTGCGGCCACTGAAACCCTATGATTTCAGCACTGTGGTAATTACAAATAAGAGCAATTCTCATTGCTCATTAGTAATGCAAATGAAGCAAATTTCTTACAATACACATTAAATGCTACAAGTGGGTTTGCCTGTTCTCCAATGGAACGCCGTCACAGAGACAGCACATATCAGTTATCCAAAAGAAATCGCTAATATAGATTTTTTTAAATTAGAATCGTCAGACCTAGATTGTTGTACGACGAAATTAGATGTAATCGTAAGTTTTAACGTATGAATCAATTTTATCGAGTTCATATCACCATAAGAGGATTTAGAGTCAATTATTGGAACCAAAAGATAAACAGAACTTCCCTTAATTATGTCGCATGCCAAGCGCGGGTTTTACCTGAGATTGTGCGTCATGGTTCGTAACCACAATTTAGCTGGTTGGCCTCAGTGACAGAGAGACTTTGACCGGACTAAGAAGTGACTATAAATGATGCAAAGGTAACAAAAGGCTGGGAGATAATCAAGAAACTCTCCAGAACGTTCAACAATCTGAAGTTTATTAGAAAAAGTGCAGACTGAACCATAGAGCACTGGCGGAGATATGTCCTATGAGTGGCCAAGTCTGATACAGGGACGGCTTAATGATACTGTCGTTCTGTCTACTCTTAGAATGCGATCCATACTAAAATCAGAGTCCCACAGCAGCTGCCTATCAACGACTGCAGACTATCTCCTGACGGCCTCGCACATCGACTGACTCTTCCGACTAACTCCTGTCTCACTAACTCTGTCGTCTTCCCCCCCTCGGATCGTCTTGCTGCCGATCTTCCCTTTGACACCGCCGGCTACTGCCGTGACGTAATGTCGAGGGCTACTTGTCTGCTTATTAGCTGTTATTGTGCACTATTCTTCAGTGGTTCTTCAGCGGCTGGGTGGAGGGGTTGAGATGTTTCTCTAAATGTGGCCATACACTGCGTCCGAAGCTCCGTATTGGCTTCTCATGAAGTAGTGCAGTCCCCACCAGAAGGCCATCTCTCTTTCTCCCTCTCAAGGCCCGGTTACCAGAACCCTCCTATTGCCATTATGGCTTATAGCCTTTACCATGCTGTCAGGACGGCTGCCCGTCAGCCTGGCGATGACTAGCCATCACCCTTCCGGGTCTGTAGCTCCTCTCGCCGTGCCAAATCACATTACTGTTGCTAGATTGCTGTCAACAGGACTGCCCATCAGCTTGGCCCCGGCTAGCCAGCCCCCTTCTGGCTCTGTGGCTTCTCTAGCCACGACTACATACATCACTGTTTCTTCTTTATAGTTTATCAATTCGGTTATTAGCTACGCCTTAACCATTTCCCCTTTTGTTGTAACTAGTGCAATTCAGACTTTGTTTCACCCATGGATATAACACCTCCCCCGCCATCAGAATCGGCGTTACTCTTCAGAGTAGCGTCAGTTGTGAATCGTTTTTATTTTCTTTTTATTACATCCATCACAGGTTTTGTTTTGGTTTGTTACAGTAACACTTTGACATAATATGTTTCTTTCCTTAGCACTTGATAGAACACAATTTACTTCACCCATTATAAATACATGACACCGTTTCATTAAACTTTGGTGAATATAATCGTATTAACACACTGATACAGCTACATTAAATTTTCATCTCTTAAGTTAAACTTTGGTATACATATTTTTAGAGTCTGCTTTCATTTAACACCGGTTTCTGAATAAGACTGCCTCATCTTGGCCATTTCCCCACCTTTCATAAATCACTACATCTTCAGTCTCTTTATTGCTTTGTCTTTTAGTTAAACTCGTTTCTGGATACTGGTTGACAATTATATTCCTTATACACACTTTACCGCAACAGTCATTATTGCCAAAGTATTTCCATATGCTTTTAAAACATTCCTGACAGCATTTACAGTGTTTACAACGACATGTTACTGTAATTTGGATAATTATTGCAATAGTTATATATGTTAGTACTGAATAGTATGTGAAGTATCGAGAATATTTGCGTTCCTCCTCCTGTCTTTCTACCATTCTCTAGACATCGTTCAGTCTTTTTCCTGAGGAATTTAAATCGTCCAACTGTGTTACTATCTGACCTAATGGTAAATCTAACTTCAACACTCAGACATTTATCTTCTCTTCATTCACAATACAACAATCAAATTCTACCCTCCATGGGCTCACAGTTCTTTCGTGAGTTCGTGCGTGGCTTACACAGGGCCCCGAGCTATAGCAGCTCATTCTTCATTCCCTAATAGCTTTTCCTTCTCCCTACCACCCCCCCTCCATTCCCCACTCCTTCCCCGTTGCCACCTCCATTCTCTCTCTCGATGTTCTGCTTTATGTCGAACTGGCTATTCCCCTGGTTTCCTGTATTGGATGCAATTTTGTTCCTTTTGCTGGTTGTTTCTCCCTTTTGGCGTTTCGGTCCCCATTTGAGGTTTGACTTCCTATTCAAAATTTTCTTTTTTTAGTAAGAGCCACATGGGGAAGAACTCCTTCCTTAGCATCTACAGTGTGTATTTCTCTCCCCTCTCCCTCGCCCTGCCCCTTCCCTACTGTAGCCCCCTTCAACCCTGGTAGGTTACCAGCATGTGTAGCCAATCCATGTGTTGGTGCTGTTATGTACCCATATGGCTGAGCCCCTTGAGAGCACAGGGATCACACTACTGATACCTGAGCTGTCACCACCCTGTGTATCCCAAGGAGTGGTTGCTTGTCTTCTTGGAGCTTCGGAACTCCCAGCAATGGCCGCCATGCCAAATGGCCATTGCTGTCACGGTGTGGCGCCCATGCGGAGAGCCCCTGGTCGGAGTGGGTGATATCAGGGCGGATACTTGGCGCCATAACCGTATCAAGCTGCAAAAATCTGGCCCTTCTCATACGACCACCTCTTCGAATGGTGAAGGACTCTTAAATGCAGTCTCATATGACCCGGCAGCCTTAGGCTCGCTGTCTTGGGCTGAAACCTTTTCCCTATTACCCTGTCTGTACTAGGACGGATGGAGACACATTCACCGTCACAAAGGCATTGTTTTTCGTGGAAAATATTTAGGACATGTTTGGTGAAGTGGAGTCTATTAGGAAGATGCAGTCGGGCTCCCTGCCACCCAATCCGTAGCTCTCCATGACTGTGATCGTCTTGGCAATGTTCCAGTGTCTATTACCCTTCACCAATCTCTGAACACGGTCCTGTGACCGTTTTGATAGGGACCGTACCTTACAAATTGATCTGGAGCGACGTGGCGTTCATTTTGTTCGACTTGTGCAGAAGGATTGCAGAGTCGACTGCACCAATACTGCCGCCTTCATCCTGCCTTTCGAGGGGATACCCGCCCAGAGAAGGTCAAGGTTATGTGCTACAGATGTGACCTGAGGCCATACATCCCTCCACCTATGTAATGCATTCGATGCTTGTGTTTGGGCATATGTCTTCCCGGTGACTGTGGCTACCCCTTCCACGATATAACTCCTTATGTTCCGCTACCTGTGTGTTAATTGTGCTGACTGTCACTACCCTCACTCACCGTATTTCCTGGCTTTCAAGAGAGAAAAGAAGATACAAGAACATAAGTCCCTGGATCGCCTGTCTTACACTGAGGCTCACCAAAAGTTTGAGAGACTACATCCGGTCTCACAATCTTCAACTTTTGCCTCTGTTACTTCCTTTCCTCCTCCTACTCCTCCCACGCCCTCATCCTTATCCCAGCCCTGCCCCACTGTCCCCTCCACTTCCCCTGCTGTTCCCATGACCTCTCATCAGGGACTCAGCCCCCCCCCCACCCCAGCAGAAGAAGTGCCCCCTTCTTCGGCATCTGCCAGTAATTGGGCTCTGTCCCAGGAACCATCTCCCCAGCATCTCTCACGTCAGAAGAGTGTTACCACCACTCTGCCACGAGGTGCACCGTCTGTGGGCCCCAAGGTCGCCCACACTCTTTTGGTTCCCGATCTTATTGACGCCTGAACTCCCCCTGTGACCTGTCCTCCTCCACCTCAGAAAGAGAAGAAGAAGAAACACAAATCCGAAGAGGAGGTGTCTCCCGTGCTCCTGGAGGTGCCATTTCTCCTTTCTCAACCTGAGTCTGACATATTATTTATGGATGTCATCCCGTCCTTGTTGGTGACAACTACTGACCAAGTGATCTGACCACCTCCTGGGCTCCTTCTTACCTACCTAGGACTCACGCCACACGATCATCCAGTGGAATTGCAACGGTTGCTATCATCACCTACTGGGAATACAATGTCTTGTCTCCTCTTGTTCGGCGTTCTGTCTTGTTCTCCAAGAAATGCATTTCAGTGATGATCACTCTCCCACTTTAAATGGTTATCGGGCA
Organism: Schistocerca serialis cubense; assembly: GCF_023864345.2. Classification (NCBI taxonomy): domain Eukaryota; kingdom Metazoa; phylum Arthropoda; class Insecta; order Orthoptera; family Acrididae; genus Schistocerca; species Schistocerca serialis. The sequence continues at coordinate 470,397,134 of NC_064640.1, forward strand.
TTCTTTTGGAACCGTGCTGGCCCTGGGATAGCATCTGCTGGGGTCTGCAGTTTGGTTCGCTCCAATGTCCTTAGTGACGGGATACCCCTACATACCACCTTGGAAGTGATAGCAGTTAGAGTGCAAACGTCTCTGGCAATCACCATTTGCAATGTCTACCTCCCTCGAGGTAAGCCACTAGTTGCCACTAGTTGCTACGTTACTTCAGCAACTCCCGCCCCCATTTCGCCTCCTTGGGGATTTCAATGCCCACCATTCTCTGTGGGGGAGTGTTACATCAACTGCTTGGGGTATCCTAATTGACCAACTTATCATGGACTTCGATTTGTGTCTCCTCAACGATGGTCCCCCTATCCACTTCAGTTCCACTCATGGCACGTTCTCTGCTATCGATCTTGCGATCTCCTGCCCTGCCCTCGTGGCTTCCGAGCATTGGTCATCCCATTATGACCTTTGTAACAGTGACCACTGCACAGTGAAACTATCGTTCCCCTGCTGCCGCCAGTCAGACAGGTCCCCATGTTGGGCATTCTGCAGTGCCAGTTGGCATTTATACAGGTCTGCTGTACGCCCTGACACCTCTCTCTCGAATTCCATTGATGTAGTCGTGCAATAGATCTCTGCCAGTCTTCTGTCCCCCTATTGACAGGGCCCCCTCGTCAGTGGCCGATACTGTGGTGGACCAAGGATGTCTCAGTCGCTGTCCAGGACTGCAGACAGGCGCTGCAGCGATTTAACCGACGCCCCTCCCAGATCATCCTTCTCATTTTAAGCGTCTTCCTACTAATGGTCGTTACGTTACTAAACGGAACACTTTAGTTATCCTCCATGACTGTGGCTTCCGTGGTACACTTCCGATTTTTATCCTCAAGTTTTTATCCTACCGGCTCTTCTGTGTTAGAGTTGTCACTTCACTCAGCACCCCTCAGATTCAGGACAATGGCATCCCACAGGGTTCTGTGCTAAGTGTTATGCTCTTCCTCATTGCCATAAATTGGTTTGTGATGTCTGTTGAGACTGTGGTTGCCCCGGCGTTGTACGTTGACGATTTTTGCATCTGGTGCAGCTCCCTCTCGATGGAATCTGCTGAGCGCCATCTCCAAGGCGCCATCTAACGGGCCTCTACGTGGGCCACCGCCAATGGCTACAAATTTTTGCTCTCCAAAACGCGGGCTATGGATTTTTGTCGTTGACCCAAAGTAGACCCAGATTCAGAAATTTATTTAGGCAACCAGCTCCTTGATGTTGTAACACATTACTTTTATTGGGCCTTATTTTTTATGATGGCTGCCCCACACTCGCCACCTAAATACTACATGCATGCGGAAGCTTAATGCTCTCTGCCTCCTGGCCCACACATCTTGGAGTGCAGACTGTTCCACTCGTCTCCATCTATACTGTACTCCGGTTTTATTCAGACTCGATTATGGTATTCAGGTTTTTGGCTCAGCAGCTCCTTCCACTTTGAAACTCATTGACCCTGTCTATCACTGTGGGGTGCGTTTGGCTATTGGTGCCTTCTACAGTAGTCCTGTTGATAGTCTCCTCACAGAAGCTGGGATTCCCCCTCTACACATACAACGCAGCCAACTTCTTGTTTCTTATGCAGTCGCCATTCGCCAATTACCTGACCATCCCGTGTACCCTATGCTCTTCGCACATGAGGGATGTCTCCCTCCTAGCACCTGCCCACGGATGGGATTGCCAATTAGCATGACTCTTACTACCCTCTGCCAGGATCACCATCTGCACTCAATGGACTGCGCCCTGTGTCTCTCTTCCCATGCACCCCCCCCCCCCCCTCTTGTATGGTGCCAAGACCACGGATTGTTGCTTCTATCGTTTACTGGCGTCTTGTATGTGCCATCCTTGCAGAGTTCCAGGGTGCCATCAGCCTTTACACTGATGGTTCTAAGACTACTGATAAGGTGAGATATGCTTTCAACTCCTACCAGCTTAGAGCACCATTTATTGCCAGGATCATGTTGTGTATTTACAGCAGAGCTTCTAGCCATTTACAGGGCCCTCTTTTTTGTTTCTCAGGCCTCTCTCCACAGTGTTTTAATTTGTTCCGACTCCGTGAGCAGCCTTCAGGCTATCGATCAATGATACTCTCGTCACCCATTGGTCTCTGTCATCCATGGCCTTCTCTCTGCCCTTGAGCGGGTCACCTGCTGTGTTGTCTTCCTCTGGATCCCGAGTCATCGGGGAATCCCAGATAATGACTTGGCAGACAGTTTGGCTACAGAAGCGGATGCTTACCCCCCTTTTCCTTTCACGATTCCAGCTGCGGATATGCGGATCTACGTCAAATCTCTCTTTGCCCAAGAATGGAATGCCATTTGGAGCTATACTGCTCACAGTAATAAACTCCACAAAATCAAGGAGTCTACTGCAGTTTGGGGCACTTCTCTCCGCCCCTCTCAGAAGGAGTACACTGTTTTATGTCTTTTACGCATTGGCCATACCCGGCTCACCTATTGTTTTCTCCTACCTAACGACCGACCCCCACAATATGGTTGTGGCGCCAGACTGACAATATCTCACATGTTTGTGGTATGTCTCCTTCTTTCGACCCTTCGTGTGAGTATAGTCTTCCTGCTTCCTTAAATTTAATATTAGCAGACATCCAAGGATGTTAGACCTGGTTCTCGGCTTCCTTATGAAAGTTATTTTCACTTTCAGATATAAGGTTCTCCTTCCGTCTTGGAGCAGGTGCGGGTTGTTGGTTGTGACTGGGACTGCTTTTGCAGTCTTCACGGTCTATGACCCCATGACTGACCACTCCCCCCACCCCTTTTTTTTCGGGTTTTACATTTGGTATCACCTTTTTATGCTTATACTGTGTGTATTTAATGTTCATTCTTATACAATTTGACTCCTGGGACTGAATTCGTTCACTTTTAGCAGACTGTCTTTCTTACGTAAGCCCCTTTGGATGACCTCCCATACTCTCTCAATTAATCTTTCAATCAGTCAATCGAATTCCAGATTAATCTGAGGTGTTACCTCTTTCTTTGTTGTACTACTATGGTTTTCTCTGTCTGTCTGTATGAACACTCTGGTTACATATCCCTTACATTTCTTGTAGAAGCTTATTTTACCCACCCTTTTCATTATTAGGTCCCACGGTGGTTCCTTTCCACGTGGTACCGTTATGCCTTCCTCTTGTGGCGTTAGGTACAACCATTCATTACTGTTTACATGTGTGCAAATGTTTTAATTCAGTGCGACCACTTTTCGCATACAATTTTCCGGAATTTGTGTCACCGGTTGCAACAACTTGGCTTCACACTCTTCGTGATAGAATGTTGACAACAAGGCAAATGACTGTCTGCACAGTTGTCTATTCTTACTTCGTTCCTTGCATTTCAGCTGCTCCGGAGGAAGTTTCGCGTATTGCCTTTTGGACGCATCTATTAGTAAGAATTCCTTTTATGGCTCCATGTATACATACCTCCATTTCATTTCGGTGGTCTCTTTAGGTAGTGGAAGTATTCTATACAACTTGAACATATTATTATCTGTTAAGGGAATGTTGATTACATAGCCTAATATCTGAATCAATTGTTCTAAGTAGTAGGTAACCTGAGGATTCGGCTAGAGGAACAGGAAACTTTACATCTTTTGGCTCTTCACGTATTAAACTTAAATATTTCACAATTTGAACTGGGTTTATGATGTGAGGCTGCAGTATTCCCTTTTGTGCATTTACAATACCGTGTATCATCTGTTCATATTCTTACTCATTTCGGCCAAACACTGCCGCTAATTGTAATACTTGTTCTGTTATTGTGGCAAAGGACGCTACACGTTTGAAACCCATGTCTGTTTCTTTCACATAGTCTTCCATGAATCTCTCTAATCTTTGCATGCCCGTCTTTAGAACATGTGCTAACGTGGCCATTACTACTGCCACTTGTTCCTTTGTTAACCTTAGCAATCCTTCTGAATTTCTTTCCATCCCATATATTATTTCCTTGTAATACGCTTCATCTAATGTCCAGAACAGTATCTTACTCACCTGTCTAACGAAGTTGAAAACTCCTCTCTTCCTTCTAGTCCTCATGTTTCGTCAGCTGTTGTACTAGCTGGTGCAGACCCGTTATTTTTTCTACGTGGTGTGTTACCTGGTGATCTAGTACCCTACACTCTATTAATCCTACGATTCGTTGTATGGTGTCCCGGCACCTTTGTACCGCTGTTTTACCGTACCTTTCCTCCTTCTGAAACTTGTCTGTTATAGCATATAGATTCTCATAAGTAAAAATTCTCCATGTGGTGCTACATACTTCTACTTGTCCTCCGTTATCATAATATAATCCTGAAGAACTCGAATACTGTGTCACCTGAAAATTGTTCATTGCATACTCTCTGATGCAGTGATGTCGTATGTGGCTACTACTATGAGGAGTAGACAGTTTTCCACCTGAGTGCCATACCTGAAATTTATAAGAACTGTTTCAACCTATTTGCATGTACATTCGTTTCCCTATTTCTCTTAATATTTATTACTACATTAGGACCTTCAACTTTTAATACTTTAAATGGAACTTTCCATTGCGAGTCTAATTTCCGAGATCTACCAAGTCTCACCGACTCATCGTGCACTCACACTTTACCTCCTACTTTGGATTCTGTTTCATATCATATTGTCTCTTACTGGTTTCCTTACTCTTTATAATCGAGACTCTAGTCACTCTGTGGGATTTCTGCATTCTCGCACTTAGCATATTTACATATGATTCATAATCGTAGCTTACCTGTTGTGATTCCTGCTGCATACTGACCTTTTTCCCATATAGTAGTTCGAATGGCGTGTAGCCTGTGCTGCTGTGTGGTGTAGTGTTGAATAAAAAAAATTGCATACGGAACGAATTTGTCCCAACAACTTTGATCGCCTGTTACAAAGTGCCTGAGATACTCTACAAGTGTCCTATGACTTCTTTCTAGCTCACCATTCGATTCTGGGTGATAGGATGTCGTACGTATACGCTTAACTTTCAACAGTTTCAACACCCTTTCAAAAACGTCACTCAGAAAATTGGAACCCTCATTCGTTAATAATACTCATGGAATTCCATACCTTAGTGCAATGTTTTCCACGAATGCTTCAGCTATCGTCTCGGCATCTTGCCTTTCAATTGGAACTTCTATATAAACTTACATCAGTGCTCCTGAAATGTTAACATGTACCTTTTGCCTGTGCTGGATACATTTAGAGGACCTACTATATCCACTGAGCAATTCTCAAATACTGTATCTGAAGTGTCTGTAATCTGAAAAGGCATCCTTGTCTTCATCTGTGTGTTTTTATTTTTCTGACTTGACGGACATTTCCGTATGTAATTTTCAATATCGTACGTCTTTCCACGCCACAACTTGTACGCCTCGATTCTTTCTAATGTCCTGATCATTCTCTGGTGCCCTCCCAAAGTATTAACGTGCACCTCCTTCAGTATGTTCTCCTTTTCCTCCGGACTAACTTCCTCTTCACTATCTGCTTCCTCTTCTATTAAGCCGACACTTATGCTTGCCGCACGTTTACGTGATTTTATTCCCCACTTGCTTGTGCTACAGAGATCTTCTCTGTCTCCATATTCTGTTTCGCATCTATCTCTTCCTTCCCTTAGTGCCTTATTCTTCTTATCGCTTCCGCATTACTATTTAGCTTTCCTGGTTAGTATATTGCCTCATTGTCATACTCTTCAAGCTTTAGTCTCCACTTCAAGAGTCTCGAACTCGGATCTTTAACACTGAATATCCACGTCAGTGGCTTGTGGTCTGTTACCACTGTAAACCTTCGTCCATATATAAGTGGTCAAAACTCTTTTACTGCGTACACTATGGGCAACAATTCCTTTTCTGTTGTGCTATGATTTAGTTCTGCCTTGTTCAATGTTCTGGTCGCAAATGCAATAGGCAAGTCCTCTTCCACTTTCTTTCCTTGCGATAACACGTCTCCCAGGGCAGCGTTACACGCATCCGTTGTAACAATAAACGGTTTCATGAAATCTGGGTACTGAGGTAGCAGAGGATTTATCAGCTTCTCTTTCAGCTCTTCGACCGCATTGTTCTGTTGTTCTCCCCAGTTATACCCTACTCCTATCTTTAAAAGCTCATGAAGTGGCTCTACAATTTTGCTAAGTTGTGCAATGAAACGGCGGTAATAGCCTATTAATTCGAGAAAGCCTTTTAATTCTTTCGATGTTCCTGGATGTGGAAATAACTTTACCTTCTCCTACTTCTCCATATCCGGCGCTATTCCTTTGCCAGTAATAGAGTGACCTACGAAGATTACTTTCTTCCTCATGAATTCACACTTGTCTGGTTGAAGCTTCAATTTGTGCTCTCGCAACCTATCAAATATTTACCGGAGTTTTTCGTTATACTTCTGCAGGTTTTTCCCATAACATACTATTTCATCTAAATAAACAAAACATTTCACACCGTGCAAACCTGCCAAAACTGTGTTCATTAGTCTCTGGAAACATCCTGGGCCTCTCTACAGTCCCATCAACATTCTCTTATATTCATAATGCTGATAGTTCGAACGGAATGCAGTTTTCTCTGTCCTTCTCATTCGTCAGTATCTGATGGTATCCGTTTACAAGGTCAAGCGTCGAGAAGAATTTTGCTTGCCGTAGCTGGAACAAAATATCGGAGATGTTCGGTAGTGGAAATGCATCACCTACAGCGATGTCATTTAATTGTCTGTAGTCCACTACGATTCTCCATTTCTGCTTGCCACTGGAATCTAACTTTCTTAGAACCAATAATAATGATGCGTTCCAGGCACTCATATTTTCGACAATTGTCCAAATGGCTCTGAGAACTATGGGACTTAATATCTTAGGTCATCAGTCCCCTAGAACTTAGAACTACTTAAACCTAACTAACCTAAGGACATCACACACATCCATGCCCGAGGCAGGTTTTGAACCTGCGACCGTAGCAGTCGCGCGGTTCTGGGCTCAAGGGCCTAGATCCGCTCGGGCACCGCGGCCGGCTTTTCGACAATTATGTCATCTCTTAACATCTGCTCTATTTGCTCTTTTACCTTTTCCTTCTCCGCTTCTGGGATCCGATAGGGTCTGGCATTTATTACCTTCCCCACATGTTCTGGCGCAATTGATATACTGTGCTTTACTGCCGAAGTGTAGGACAAGTTGTCACCTGGTAAATGAAATACATCTCCGTACTCCACGCTAACCTCCACTAAAGCGCTTTACTCTTCAGCATTCAAATGATCCAATCTTAATTGCTTTCGCAGAACAGCAGCAAGACTTTCCGCCTTTCCTACGACATCCGTCCTATCTTTTACTTCGCGTACTTTTACGAGATTTTCTAACTCTTCCATCATTAACCTGATGTTTCCTAAATGAACTCTGTCATCTGACAAGTTCAATGCACTCACTATGAATTTAACATTTCGCACTTTCACCAAGGATTCAGGTACATGCACCACCTGTGCAATTTCCTGTCTTGGAATAATCATTTCTTTTTCGCTTACCTGTAGTACGTTTCTGCCCGCCCTTAATAACATTATTCCTTCCTCTCGGGGACCTATTTCCCCACCTAATCCTGAATCCGGTTAGATCTCATATCCCTCCGGTTCTTCTTCTACTGTCAAGGGTATATCTCGCCCTTGCAGCCTAATTAATTTACCTGCATAGTCTAGCTTGACCTTATACTCTGTTAAGAAAACTCTACCTATTAAACCGTCGTACGGGATGTCTAATCCCGATCCGTACACATGGAACTTGTACCCGAGTTTTCCAGCACCTTCCACATTTAGGTGTATCCTTGCTGCACCTATCGTACTTACGGCTTCGCTAGATAAACCTTTCAGTCGAAGCCTATCTGCTACATTAATTCTAATTGCACTTTTCACTGGAATGCTTGTTCTCTTTAGTAAACATAACTGTGCTCCTGTGTCTGTCAGTAACTTTAAATATACACTCCTGGAAATGGAAAAAAGAACACATTGACACCGGTGTGTCAGACCCACCATACTTGCTCCGGACACTGCGAGAGGGCTGTACAAGCAATGATCACACGCACGGCACAGTGGACACACCAGGAACCGCGGTGTTGGCCGTCGAATGGCGCTAGCTGCGCAGCATTTGTGCACCGCCGCCGTCAGTGTCAGCCAGTTTGCCGAGGCATACGGAGCTCCATCGCAGTCTTTAACACTGGTAGCATGCCGCGACATCGTGGACGTGAACCGTATGTGCAGTTGACGGACTTTGAGCGAGGGCGTATAGTGGGCATGCGGGAGGCCGGGTGGACGTACCGCCGAATTGCTCAACACGTGGGGCGTGAGGTCTCCACAGTACATCGATGTTGTCGCCAGTGGTCGGCGGAAGGTGCACGTGCCCGTCGACCTGGGACCGGACCGCAGTGACGCACGGATGCACGCCAAGACCGTAGGATCCTACGCAGTGCCGTAGGGGACCGCACCGGCACTTCCCAGCGAATTAGGGACACTGTTGCTCCTGGGGTATCGGCGAGGACCATTCGCAACCGTCTCCATGAAGCTGGGCTACGGTCCCGCACACCGTTAGGCCGTCTTCCGCTACGCCCCAACATCGTGCAGCCCGCCTCCAGTGGTGTCGCGACAGGCGTGAATGGAGGGACGAATGGAGACGTGTCGTCTTCAGCGATGAGAGTCGCTTCTGCCTTGGTGCCAATGATGGTCGTATGCGTGTTTGGCTCCGTGCAGGTGAGCGCCACAATCAGGACTGCATACGACCGAGGCACACAGGGCCAACACCCGGCATCATGGTGTGGGGAGCGATCTCCTACACTGGCCGTACACCACTGGTGATCGTCGAGGGGACACTGAATAGTGCACGGTACATCCAAACCGTCATCGAACCCATCGTTCTACCATTCCTAGACCGGCAAGGGAACTTGCTGTTCCAACAGGAAAATGCACGTCCGCATGTATCCCGTGCCACCCAACGTGCTCTAGAAGGTGTAAGTCAACTACCCTGGCCAGCAAGATCTCCGGATCTGTCCCCCATTGAGCATGTTTGGGACTGGATGAAGCGTCGTCTCGCGCGGTCTGCACGTTCAGCACGAACGCTGGTCCAACTGAGGTGCCAGGTGGAAATGGCATGGCAAGCCGTTCCACAGGACTACATCCAGCATCTCTACGATCGCCTCCATTGGAGAATAGCAGCCTGCATTGCTGCGAAAGGTGGATATACACTGTACTAGTGCCGACATTGTGCATGCTCTGTTGCCTATGTCTATGTGCCTGTGGTTCTGTCAGTGTAATCATGTGATGTATCTGACCCCAGGAATGTGTCAATAAAGTTTCCCCTTCCTGGGACAATGAATTCACGGTGTTCTTATTTCAATTTCCAGGAGTGTATTTTTAACTCTATACAGTACAATACTAAAACATCGTTCGCTGTTGCACAGTGTATTACCCTAATTGTGGGTTTACCTCTCGCAAGAAGCCCCGACTGTGCGGCCTTGCTGCCTCTTAGTTTCCCTGCACCACTTTACCGATTCTACTAGATACTGGCACCTCGTCTTTTCTGCAGGCGTGCAAGGGTTCTTCATGACAGTCTGTCCTGCCACTTACGCTTAAAGCAGGCTACGTCTTTTACTCTTGCACACGGGACTCCAGGCACCTGGTAAGTTGCAAAGTGGACATATACACACCCATAAACCTCCATCACTTTCTCTGATGTTGCCTTTGAAATCTCTTACATCTATCGAATGAATTTATCTTAGCCTCACCCGACATTCTGCATCGATGTGCCCAGTCCGGTTGCACCCATAGCAAAAGTTGGTGCATTCTTTACACATCGTTGCCCATACTGTACCCTCAGGCTTATTCTTCCTGCACTTGCTCGCAATATGACCTCTCAAACCGCAGGTGAAACATTTTAATTCCCTTATATCTCTAGAGTTCTCCGCCGTTTCCCTTCCATGGTTAATGGTTGCTCTCGCAGCTAGTCCCCTCTCTTTCATGGACAGTACCGCACTCAGCTCTGGCAGTGGTAACTCCACTGCTACCGTAATTTCATCGCCCCTGCTTCTTACTATTGTTTGGATTCTATCGTTGCTTAACCCTTGCATAAAACGAGCTCTTCCTAACGAATCGACCAATTCTATAGCGCCCTTTAAGTTATCTCTAGCCGTGACCCTGTTTACGGCCTCCCTGAAATCTCTCTACATCTCGTCAATTCCACTTTCCCACAGCGCAGTTGGCTTTCCCTGTCCCTGTCTCGCTTGAACAATCTTACACGCGTAGTAGTCTATGGTGCGCTAACTTATCTTTTAAATGTGTTGCTACAGAAAAATGCTGAAGATTACATGAATAGGCTGGATGCCTACTGAAGAGACACTGAAATCAATCAGTAAGAAAAGATATTTATGGCACAAGTTGACTAGAAGTAGGGTTAAGCTGATAGGACTCATCCTGAAAGATAAAGTACTGGTAACAGTGACTTTGATGATTGAGGGAAGATTGGGGATAACCAATTGTAGAGAAGACATGAGGCTTGACTGTAATAAACAGGTTCAAGTAGATGCAGTTTGAATTAGTTATGCACAGATGAAGATCCTGCCTGAGATAGATTCCGAGGGTTGCGTCAAGTCAGTCTTCAGACTGAAGACCACCACAACATGATAAATTTATTTATTATTTATTTGGCATTTTCCTTTAGTCTGTTATCTAGGTGTAAGAAAAATGGTTCAAATGGCTCTGGGCACTATGGGACTTAACATCTGAGGTCATCAGTCCTCTAGAACTTAGAACTACTTAAAACTAACTAACCTAAGGACATCACACACATCCATGCCCGAAGCATGATTCGAACCGGCGACAGTAGCGGTAGCGCGGTTCTAGACTGAAGCGCCTGGAGCCGCTCGGCCACACCGGCCGGCTAGATGTAAGAACACGCCAAATATTCCACATATAAAATTTTAACATAATTTCAAATGAGTCAGTATTACTAGGCATTATGTTGTTGAAAATAGCTAAAATGCCTCCACAATTTAAAGAATCTACATATTACCCCTTTTCCATTAGATGCACAGATACATCTGAAATCTAGGAGGCACATGCCACTGGTCTCATGTACTATGCTACAATACTATATTACAAATTTCGAAATTTATCATTCCTTATTACACTAAATTATACAACACTACACTACGCTATTCGTTACATTCCAGTACTTGATATCAGGATGATATTAGATTTCCCAATTTGTTTGGGTGATTAGCCCCTGGCATACATAGGCACAACTCAGAATTCACAGTGGCTGTACTGGAATGCTACCCAAGTTTGACGAGATTGAGAGCTGTCAGTGTCTCAGAAACTCCTTCCTGGTCATCCCCAAGGCTATCACGTGGCTGACTCTGGAATGTTGTAGATGGATGTTTTCCTGTGGTGTGCTCTAGTTGTCATGAGGTATGCCCCCTTCTTTATTATCTCTCAAGGCAATGTAGGCATACTGATCGAAGGCTATTTTAGCTGTCAGCAAGTCCGGTTTGTGCCAAAGCTCCACATTTCTTATCATGTAATAAATAAGTGTATTGTTAAATATCTGTGGCATGTTGCCATATTTTTAGTTAGTAACGAGCATATAGATCATGTCCCGAAGGATAATATGTAGCTTCCTTGGTCAGAAAGAAGTATGACATTCTTGAGCCTTCTTTTTCTGTTGGGAAGGAATCAGTAGGTTCTCCACCCAATTTTTAGCTGGTCCCATGTTTCTTTCATTTCACTATCAATGTATGACTGTATTTCCTTGTTTTAAGTGGCTCTTGAGCCCAGTATGTTCTTTACCTTATCATATTCGCCCTTCTTGAGCAAAGCTTGTGTATCTCATTTCATCATTGCTAGTTCCAGTGGTAATAGCCGTAGCACTACCAGCAGCACCTCTGTCCGTGTGGTGCTTTACACATGTCAGGTGTGGGAGTAAATTTCTCTGTGCTTGCTTAGGAGCCTGTGCTGTCTTTACCTATCTGTATCTATTAACCCATACACTCAACCCATAGCTCAGAATAACAATTGACATTGTTTTGTAGTAGAAGGAGACAGTTTTGATGCTTGTATAAAATTATTAACTTATCCTTATGGACATCATCAGAACTGATTGTGAGAGACAATCAAAATAATTGGCAGCCTCACTTCCATTATTGTTATTAGAGAGGATTGTCACAAGTTCACAATGAGTGAAGTGGCACAATGGTTAGCACACTGGACTCACGTTCATGACGGTGGTGGTTAACATCGTCGTCTGGTCAGTAAGATTTATGATTTCCTAAATCACTACAGACAAATGTCCGGATAATTCCTTTTGAAAGGCCACGGCCAATTTCCTTTCCCATCCTTAACTAAAACCATCGATCTGCTACTCTCTAATGACCTCGCTTTTGATAGAACATTGAACTCTAACCTTTCTTAGTTCTTTATCATTCATGTGTTCACCTGGAAGCATTTTTATAAACACCTTACCCCTGAAAAATTAAGCACATAAAGGTAAGCAATAAAGTCGCTAATGCAAACAGCTATGGCGTCACTACTGGGAGCACCTGTAAACGCACTCACATTGTGATCATAATGGAAGATTCACATTGTTCCAACCCTTCCCTTCAGAAGCCTTCAGAAGCGTGCTAAATTTTTAGCTACCCTCCTACACAGACACAGAAAGTTAGAGTATATGTGTGTGGGTTTTCTGAAGGGAGGAAAGAGAGAATAATCAAAACTACTTAGATAATTGTACCATGAGAGTGCAAACATGCAGAAGGATATTGGCCATGTCATTTCCAAAGGACCGAAACTGGCTGTTATCTATTTGTCTTAAATAACTTAGGAAATACATGAAAAATACAGAAAGCTAATTAGTGCTACTGAAAGCACTCACTGTATCCAAGATAGTAAAAGTGATATCCCAACATTATGGAGAAAACAGTAGATTAAGTCGGAATAAAATGATGTATGCTCCCGTCGGATTCCTTCTTTATCAATTTATCATTCTCCACGGAATAGCCCGTGGGTGTGGACATATAGCAGCTTTTGACAACGGAAGTAATATCGGCAGAATAGAGCTCTGCAGGTAATGGCGTGTTCGCTGTTCTGATCCATCGCTCGCGATATACAAGTAGTTATTACTAGTCACTAGTATCACATCGCCATATCCCTCTTCCCGCCAATAAGAGACACCACTTTTCTCTCTTCCCGCCAATTACAGAAGGAGTTCTTCCTATGGGCCGACCACACTTAGGGTACCTCTGATTTTCACACGTGGTGCTTAGAATGTGTTCATTATCACTGTTGGAGAACCTGTCAACTTTGCTGCTTTCCCCACGCTTGAAATCGAAATAGGGGAATAGGGATTACGGACAGGGCAACAGCATACAGCAAAAAGTGTCTTCTTGAGCGCCGCTCCCACAGTGCCATCTTCTGTTGGTCGCCGCTACGTCACATCTTACGAGTGTGTTCACCCTGCACACCGGGCCGAGACTTGATGGGCTTCAAAATGTATGAGCTTCAAAATTAGATGAGACACAAAAATGTGAAAACAAAACCAAACGAATAATGAAACCATTGTTGTGTAAGATGGCAGTAATTGGATAGCGGGGAAACACCTCTGGCAGCACCTGTCTTATTATGACCGTTCGGGCTAGGACGCGCCTCGATGGCGCAGTGCAGTGCAGTGTTCACACTGGCATTGCGACCGGGCCGCGCTTGCACAGCAATAACCGACCCGAGCGGTCAGGCCACAGCCAGAATCCTGAATATTCCCGTCTTGAGCCGGCGGCCGGTGCATGCCGGTGGAGTTACACTTTAGGCTCTGCAGTAAACGTATCACATGTCTCCCATCTGTTTCATCAGAAATATGACACGAAATGTTAATCAGCCTTTGTCACTTACAATGCTGTTTTCGTCAATAGCTCTCACTGTGCACGAAAAATAAGTTCATCTTTTATTTTATTTTATTTTATTTTATGGACAAATTTCTTAACACTTAAGTTGTAGAACAGTTACAGCATCAACTCTACACCAAAATACTCTCTCCCTGGTATTCTATCATTTGTTGGAAAGCTTTATCTGATAACCTGCACTGATTATAATGTATTACTATAGCTCATGTTTCATGAGTCACTGTTTGTAGTATTGTGGGACAGATCATCTCCTTCTGCATGTGTATGCACCCTCCGAACTCACCGCAAAATCGCCACTTACACTCACACACATATATTTCATTTCTAACATGTTCATTCATGCTGTGCGTGATAGCATACATGTGGGAGCGATGACAATGTGTTGTAAAGTACGGCATCACTAAGAAAATAGAAAAAAGTAGTGGGCCAAACGTTGAAGAAAAAGTTTTAAAACTCGAAAAGGACAAATTACCGGTGGTGAACGCACACCATGACGTCACTAAAAAAGACGATACTTACCAATTTGTGACGACTCTCAGAAGTTTATAATACTCCCTTCTTCTTCAGAGACAAATATTTGTAAAACTTAAAAAGCAAGGGCTTGTGTATAATTAATAATAGACAGTGAGTTCAGTAAAAAGTTCTGCTTTAAAACAATGGCTGTGCACTAGTTCAACTTATTTCATCGCTATAGACAAACTTCGCTTCTTGTGTTGTGCTCCCGTAAAAATATATTCTGTTTTGAAATTTTCGTATTCCGTGTGCTTCAGCTCATACTGGAACGTATTGTTACTCGTTTTTGAAGGACATTAGGAGAAAACGCTCCTAACTGTCTTTGAGTATTCATAAGATGAGACCATAACCACCCATTCCCTATGTGCCTCAAAATTCAGTGAGACACAAAAATGTGAAAACAAAACAAAAATAATAATGAAATCACTGTTGTGTAAGATGGCACTAATTGGATAGTGGCGCAACACCTCAGGCAGCAACAGCCTTATTTTGACCGTTCAGCTGTGAAAGAGTGTGGATTCCTTGGCGCTGTGGACAAGTCCACAAAGCGGAGAAAAGAACTATGCAGCAACAGACAGTGACGCCTAGATCGTATCCTTTAAACTGGTTTGAACTGCATCACCATGTAACACAACAGTTGACCGTAATGAATTTACCTATTTGGCAGTGTTTGGGGCTATGCTGAATCCGCGCATTTTTCTTCCAGTTAAAGTAAAAAAATCGGAATGTAAGCACCTTTGAGACGCCGAGAATTTCGTAGTTTTGTCATAGAATGATCCAGAAAAGCATGCATTGAAACGTAGTTCCAGTTAGCTTTGGTTTCATTACATGAATTTCCCGAAATAAATACTATTCGCAAGAGCTATAAACAGTTATTTGAAAGCTTAGATAGGGTCGATCTAAAGCATGTAATTATTTACCGCATGTGGTATTGTACAGTACTTGCAGAGAACTACAAAAGCGAAAATGTTAAAAATTAACATCTCACGTATTAGTCAAACTTAGGGAGCGAAACATCTATAAACCTAGTTATGTTTTTCAGCATCTGCAGTTTTTCATCTGCAACTAGAAAAGAATTAAGTGGAATGTTGCCAGCTTTTATTGTACTCCATCCACACCAATATCTCATGTGAGGTAAATTTATTCCCCTCTTCTAATTCTGGCCGGTCGAAGTGGCCGTGTGGTTCTAGGCGCTGCAGTCTGGAACCGCGAGACCGCTACGGTCGTAGGTTCGAATCCTGCCTTGGGCATGGATGTGTGTGATGTCCTTAGGTTAGTTAGGTTTAACTAGTTCTGAGTTCTAGGGGACTAATGACCTCAGCAGTTGAGTCCCATAGTGCTCAGAGCCATTTGAACAATTTCTTCTAATTCTAAATACGTAGTGTGGATGCTGGTAATTATAGGATGTGGACCAAAAGTAGTTTTTTGCATTTTATAGTATAAAGTGTGGCCCCTTGTATCGCCGGGGGAAAAAGTTGGTCTATATTTCGATTTTTCAAGAAATCATTAAAACTAGTCTACGGATCGACACTAGGGCTAAAACAATCGCTAGTAATGTGTTTTATTATATCCTGCTGTGTTTGACTTTACGCTAAACCAAATTAAAACCATGGGCTCGCCATCACGGCACTGAAGTCACTCAAAAAATCCCATTTACATCTGAAAGAAGACTTACATTGGTGTCACACCATTTGAGAAACAAAAGGTTCACGTGGTTGACAGATAGCGTCATGTCACAAAGGCTGCTACGAATTATGAAAAGGTAAATGCTTTATTAAGAAACTAAGATGTTACACTGATTGGATCATTAAAGGGATATAACTACCAGGTCGTCCGCCCTTTTTCACCGACAAGACGGGTGAAAATGACTGCAGATCTGAGGAACCACACCGCGCTAAACCCAGAGGAAAGAAACCCAAAGGGCTACGAAAGTTCAACGAAGGTGAGATAAGGGACAAAAAAGAAGAAACGGAGATAGAGCTAGGGACGACGAC
This sequence comes from Schistocerca serialis cubense, assembly GCF_023864345.2. Classification (NCBI taxonomy): domain Eukaryota; kingdom Metazoa; phylum Arthropoda; class Insecta; order Orthoptera; family Acrididae; genus Schistocerca; species Schistocerca serialis. The sequence goes on from NC_064640.1 coordinate 470,413,558, forward strand.
TGGCAAGATGCCAGATAGGGTTATCAGCCGGAAGGCCAGAAAGCAGAGCCTAATGAGGGGACACACACTATGTGGCCGGCCGCGGTGGCCGTGCGGTTCTAGGCGCTTCGGTCCGCAACCGCGAGACTGCTACGGTTGCAGGTTCCAATCCTGCCTCGGGCATGGAAGTGTGTTATGCCCTTAGGTTGGTTAGGTGTAAGTAGTTCTACGTTCTAGGGGCCATTTGAAACATTTTTTTACACTATGTGATCAAAAGTATTCGGACACCTCCAAAAACATACGTTCTCTATATTAGGTGCATTCTGCTGCCACCTACTGCCAGGTACTCTATATCAGCGACCTAAATAGATATTATACATCGTGAGAGAGCAGAATGGGGTGCTCCGCAGAACACATACACTTTGGTCAGTTGATTGGGTGTTACTTGTATCATATATCTGTACGCGATATTTCCACACCTCTAAACATCCCTAGGTCCACTGATCACGATCTGATAATGAAGTGGATACGTGAAGGGAAATGTACTGCACAAAAGCGTCAGGCCGAGCTCGGCTGTTCGCTGGCAGAGACCGCTGACTGTTGAAGAGGGTCGTAATGTGTAAAAGACAGACATCTATCTAGACCATCACACAGGAATTGCAAATTGCATCAGGATCCACTGCAAGTACTATGACAGTTACACGGGAGGTGAGAAAACTTGGATTTCTTGGTCGAGTGGCAGGTCATAAGCCACAAATCACGCCCATTATTGCCAAACGACGCCTCGCTTGGTGTAAGGAGCGTAAACATCGGATGATTGGACTGGAAAAACGTTAAGTGGAGTGACGAATCACGGTACACATTGTGGCGATCAGATGGCAGGGTGTGGGTATGGCGAATGCCGTGTGAACGTCATCTGCCATAGTGTGCAGTGCCAACAATAAAATTCGCAGGCGGCGGTGTTATGGTGTGGTCATGTTTTCCATGGAGTGGGTTTGCACCCTTTGTTGTTTTGTGTGCCACTATCACATCATAGGCCTACATTGATATTTTAAGCACCTACTTGCTTCGCACTGTTGAAGAGAAATCCGTGGATGGCGATTGCATCTTTCTACACGATCGAGCACTTGTCCATCATGCACGGCCTGTGGCAGAGTGGTTACACGACAATAAATTCCCTGTAATGGACTGCCCTGCACGGAGGCCTGACCTGAATCCTACAGAACACCTCTGGGATGTTTTGGAACGCCGACTTCGTGCCAGTCCTCACCGACCGACATCGATACCTCTCCTCAGTGCAGCACTCCGTGAAGAACGGACTTCCAGCACCTTATTGAACGTATGCTTGCGACAGTGGAAGCTATGATTAAGGCTAAGGTTGGGACAACACCATACTGAATTCCAGCACTACCGATGGAGGGCGCCACGAACTTGTAAGTCATTTTCAGCCACGTGTCGGGACACTTTTCATCGTATAGTTTACATCTCACAGTCCCCACCACTTAGCATAGGTACCTCACTCTGAAAATTCATAGGAAAGACTAGCAACACGGACAGGGCAAGATACGCACAGCGAGACCACGTGAGAGTGGGGAGATGAGTAAACGATCAGGTAGGATGAGGACCAGGCTGGACCATCAAGCCCTTACAGCTGCACGCCGGTATGGGCTGAGGAGGCAACAGAGTGTTCTGCCGACCCCTCAGTGTGTCGATAAGCTTAAGTGACTGAAGAGAGTGATAAAAACCTCCTTCATGAATAAAACGTATAACTAAGTCAGCCGCTGAGGCGAAACTACGATGCTACTCTACGACGTGCAGGAAAATCAGATGTTTTAACATGCATATTTTTTTTTCATAATCGACTGAGAAACGCTACTAAGAAATCACGCAAGACCAAAAGTTTTAGCCGTTTCTTTTTTTACGAGGAAAGTAAAGCTTTTAAAGAAATACTATTTATAAAACGATGTGGTGTAGTCTTATACACCATGAAGAGTTTCTTACACCTAGAAAATAAGGAAGTGAATTTTCCCATCTCCGCCGTGCTGGTTCGGCGCGAGGTGTGAACGCTGCTATGCTATGCTATGACTATTTATGGTTTCTATGTTCACGACGTGGAAGCGCTAATGGGCAGTAGCATTACTGCGATTGGTTGTTAGGTATTGGGGCAACGTTACAGCTTCCCTCAAGGCCTGGAGACGAAGCCAGAGAGTCGCTTTTGTACTCAGGCCAGCAGCGGGAGGCAACAGGTGGCACGCCGGCCACTGTTCTCTGCGCGCTATCTGTTTTCACGCTCTGCTACTAACCTGCCCTATCGACACAGCAGAAGCGGCCCGTACGCCACCACCTGCAGCTCGCCGTTTTCCTGTTTGTGAGGGCGATTTTTGAGAACCTGGCTTCACGTTGGAGGTCAGGTTTTGACACCTTACAGTAGGATACACATAGTTTGTTGGCGAATCTGCTCATTTAACTGATATGAAACCATTGTGGATACACGGATATCAGACGGGAATAGTGAAACCTTAGTCCTTAGTTACTTCCGAATAACATGGAAAATACGTACAGTTTTTACTGAGAATTAAATTTAGCCCCAAAGCTGTAAGCAACTGCCAGTCAAAAAACTGCTTAATATGTATAGCAAAGCGCTCACGCAAATGCCAAGCGGAGGAACCGAAGATTGCCGAAGCGATGGTCAATATCAGACGCCTGAATCAATGCTTACTGTCTCCGGATCTTCGTATGAAAGGTATCTTTCACAAATCAGTGCTGTACAAATAAGAACTCTCCCTTTTTCCTCAGTATTCAGATTTCCTGGCAAAGCAGGAAAAATTCTCCAAGTAGCGCATCTTCGCTACCACCCGTTAACGTTTCTGTAGAAATGTTTCAGCACATAAGCAGCCAGTGTATCGTCGCTGACCTGTTTTATTATTAAGTTAGGTCTTGTGAAAAATTGTGTTTGTAATGTAGTAAGCAATACATGCTATTATGCACATTGAGAAGGAACTGTAGCTTCGACTTAGCAGTCGTTTAAGCGTTCGATATTTCTCCACCAGTGTAAATGAATACAGCTGAGAAAAAAACCATGCAAACTCTATAAACAAAACATACAGTTGTTGAGGTGCTAAGGTTGTTTAAGAAGAGATGTATACCCAGACAAAATTACGAGAAAAGCAGACTGCTCTACAAGGAACAACAAATGAATTGTGGAATGTTGATAAGCATTTTGAAGACTTGAGATCTCGTGTTTTCTAATGTCTACAATACCATAGTATGTTCATATTTTACAGTGTGTCTGACAACTCAAATGTTTCCGAAACTAAAAAAAAAAAAAACTGAAAAATGCAATTGGCCAGGGATGCACCGATGTCAGGGGCTGACGCAATGGATAAGAATTCACAATCCCTAAGTGTAAACAAGCATCACATTAACAAAAATAGTTTCGTGTTTTTAGTGGTACATGTATGTTTTGTGCACGGAAATGAAAACTAGAGGTACAGTTAGTGACTTGCTTTCACTGTTCTAGACGTCATACTTCTTGAAATTCATAGATTAAAGGATGGCAACGGACCCACAGTTCCTTCCGTAATGCGCAGAACAAGGGTTGCCTACAGCTTCATTCAGAAGATTGCAGGCAACTCGCATTACGGCAGAATCTGTGGCATCGTTTCCGTGATTTGAAGTAAGTATTCCAGTAGGAATCAATAAGATTTAGAGCAGTGAAACAAAATCTGCCATCACTAGATGTAACTCTGATTTTCATTTCGGTAGTTATGTATTTTAAAAAAAGGTAACTTTGTGTTGAAAGTGGTATTTATTTACATATACCGGTTGCGCATCCTGCTTACAGTGTCAGCACATGACACAGGTGCATCGGTGGCCCGTTCCATTTTTCAAGTGACATTTCATTTAGGAAAGATATAATGTGACAAAGTTAGGTAGGACACCGTGTATATATTTTGAGTCACGTAAGACATAACGCAGCATATGTTTCGTTAGCGGTTCCAGATACCGGAAAGAGGTTTTCAAAAGATAGTACGCAAAGTGACACGAGCTTCGGTATGTGATGAAGAGCCTTATCTTTTCTATCGATCCAGATACTGAAGGAAATACGGTTATTTAAATGAGAGTGATATACTTTTGTTAATGACATTCGGAAGCACCTGAAATGACGAATACAGATCGATAATGTATTTCCTTATTCATTTCAATTCATTGGATTTCGGGTTGTGCCCTTTCAGCCATGTCAGTAATGGAAAGCAATACGATAGCATATTGGAGACCAATTCGTTAGTTACGATGATATTAACGTATGGATAACAAAAGACCCAGACCCCGAGGAGAGAAAACGTCCGACCCAGCCGGGAATTGAATTCGGGCCGCTTCGGTTAGCAAAAAGGATTGCTAATTTTGAAGTTCAAACGTAAGAGGATCCGGGAAATACTCTGAAATATAAAGGTGCGTCGGCCGGAATCGGTGCTGCGTTGTGAACACGCTCAGGCCAGGCTACATCGTTGTTTCAGGTCTTTCGACCATTTACTTGTTTGCATTGTAGAACTAACAGGAACTGTGTCTTCTACCGGCAGGTCTGTTCTGCTTCAACATTCCTTGTATACAGACATGTACACCAACGAGAAGAAGTTAGACATGCTACATTCATACGGCGAATGTCAAACAAATGTTGTTGCAATGATCCGACGTTGTAGGGATGTCTATTCTGATACTCGCTCCCCGTCGCGCCAGGCACGTGCATTAATTATTGGTTCAATAGCGCTAGCAGGTAGCTTCAACATCAGATAGTGAACGAAGAGTGCCATTGACAGAGCACATGGAGAAGCTGTTCTATTTTTTACGCTTATAATTTCTCCTGGTACCGCGAGACGTACTGCAAGTAATGTGGGATTAGGCAGACGAGGCTCATTCGTATCTCGCATCATCAGCCAAATTCTCCTTTATGATCTGTCACTATGTCAGAAACTCTAAGACGTGACTTCGAACGTGATACAGAATTTTATCGGTTCACTCTCTCCATTCGGGACGTGGCTCTACGCTCTTTCCAACTTGGTGCTCCATATCGACGAAGCAACTTTTACAAACATTGTTAATGTGAATTTCGGTACAATGCTCGATAGGCGGCAGCTGGCTTCATGCCATAGGGCACCAATGAACGTGGAGTGGATATGTGTCTTGTGTCATCATAGGAAATTCCACTGTGCGACCTTACTCCATCCGAGTGGTTCAAATGGTTCAAATGGCTCTGAGCACTATGGGACTTAACATCTGTGGTCATCAGTCCCCTAGCACTTAGAACTACTTAAACCTAACTAGCCTAAGGACATCACACACATCCATGCCCGAGGCACGATTCGAACCTGCGACCGTAGCAGTCGCGCGGCATCCGAGTGGTGCTAAATGAAAATATATGTGCACACTTTCTTACAAACTTCCTATCCGCTCTTCTAGAAGAGGTACCACTAGATGTATCATGAAGCTCCAACTACGTCAGGCTACATTCGCAGTCCAACCGCCATAGGATGCAACGGCATATCATCCAGTGTAATTTCTTCTGTTCGTCTATCTCTCGAAATTTGCCTAGTAGTCGATGGTAAACAATTTGAGCACATGCTTAAGTAAAGCATAAAACTATATTTCGTTAAAAAAAATTTCTCTTGGGGGTGACATGTCGTTTGTCAATCTGAATAAAATATTTAGTTTATTTAAAGTGTATTCACTATAATTACAATTTTGATTACTAACTGTAGACACATTTGTGCTACAGGACTAGTTCTAACTTTAAGAAGCATTCAGGTTTCTCCAGGCAAAGATAGGTCAGGTATTATTTTTGTTATTTGAAAATCTAAGAAAGTTATTGTAGTAGTTTTTTTCCCCCGTAAACAGAGTTGTTAATGAAATATGAACGACTGACGTTACTGTTTCGGCTTTGACAAGCGAACAACAACGCGGTGGATTTACTCTTAAATGGGTAACTGCCAGACGTAACGTTAGATGTTTCTACAAATACCGGGAAACGTATAAGGTATTTGAAATAGTACTCCTAGGCCCTATATCATGTGCCAGAACCTAGAATATGGCGTTGTTATGGATACAAAAGTCATAGCTCATCCGGTATTTGTTGAATAGCAAATGAGTGATCACAGCAGCGTAAGCCTGAGTCGCTGCATATAACCTTGGAGCCTGGGATGAGTGCTCTGACTGTGGTGTTTACAATGCAACAGCAGACTCTCGCCGCATTGCATTCCAGTTCCAGTAAATTTCTCGGATCTTTTAGCGAAAGTTTTCAAGGTCGTTATTAACTAAGCAATATCACTGCAATTGTCATTCTCTGAGGCACTGAGTGGAGTTATAGAGAGTACACCGTTCCACAAAGAAATATTATTACTTCAGTGTCTCGATCGATGGAAGACTTACTATTCTTCCCCACATATTAAAGTACGTGCCCCTTAGCGTACTATCAACTGTCGAAAGCCTCGTTTCGATATATGGAACCGTTGACGAAATAAACCGGGTTTGACAAGCGAACAACAACGCGTGACTCACCCTGTTATACCGAGCAAACATTAATAAAGCCGACAAACTGCAGGGAAAGCTTCCTAACTGAAAATGGAGGAAAAGTTCCTGTGAGCAAATGTCCAGAAACGGACCTGCAACGACAACAAATCTTCCTGAAACACAGTACACAACTTCATAGCATTAAAGTCGCAACAGGTGCTCAAAGTGGCCTTCATGGGATAGCAAGTGATTGAGATAGTAGCGGTTGCTATGCAGGATACACACAATCGTACCTCGGCTGGCCACTTATGTATTCCTTGTACTAGGATTCGTGTCATCCACGCATCCTACAACACAGCGTCATCTACCGTAGCAACGATGCATTTCCGGAGATACAATCATAGTACCTTTTCTTATCCATTTTCAGTCGGGAATCCGTCCCTGCAGTTTGTCTGTTTTATTATGTTCACTATCTATATTGCATTTCATGTCTCTCATGTGAATCTTCAAACCTATCTTCTCTGGTGTTTCGGCAGATATATGCTATTTGGTTTTGGCACTGTGAAGCTGAGTCAGCCCAAAGAACTACTGCTCGTAACGTTTTGTATGTGCCCCAGTGTCAACAGAAGCTATATACGTACAGGGTTATTACAAATGATTGAAGCGATTTCACAGCTCTACAATAACTTTATTATTTGAGATATTTTCACAATGCTTTGCACACACATACAAAAACTCAAAAAGTTTTTTTAGGCATTCACAAATGTTCGATATGTGCCCCTTTAGTGATTCGGCAGACATCAAGCCGATAATCAAGTTCCTCCCTCACTCGGCGCAGCATGTCCCCATCGATGAGTTCGAAAGCATCGTTGATGCGAGCTCGCAGTTCTGGCACGTTTCTTGGTAGAGGAGGTTTAAACACTGAATCTTTCACATAACCCCACAGAAAGAAATTGCATGGGGCTAAGTCGGGAGAGCGTGGAGGCCAAGACATGAATTGCTGATCATGATCTCCACCACGACCGATCCATCGTTTTTCCTATCTCCTGTTTAAGAAATGCCGAACATCATGATGGAAGTGCGGTGGAGCACCATCCTGTTGAAAGATGAAGTCGGCGCTGTCGGTCTCCAGTTGTGGCATGAGCCAATTTTCCAGCATGTCCAGATACACGTTTCCTGTAACGTTTTTTTCGCAGAAGAAAAAGGGGCTGTAAACTTTAAACCGTGAGATTGCACAAAACACGTTAACTTTTGGTGAACTGCGAATTTGCTGCACGAATGCGTGAGGATTCTCTACCGCCTAGATTCGCACATTGTGTCTGTTCACTTCACCATTAAGAAAAAATGTTGCTTCATCACTGAAAACAAGTTTCACACTGAACGCATCCTCTTCCATGAGCTGTTGCAACCGCGCCGAAAATTCAAAGCGTTTGACTTTGCCATCGGGTGTCAGGGCTTGTAGCAATTGTAAACGGTAAGGCTTATGCTTTAACCTTTTCCGTAATATTTTCCAAACCGTCGGCTGTGGTACGTTTAGCTCCCTGCTTGCTTTATTCATCGACTTCCACGGGCTACGCGTGAAACTTGCTCGCACGCGTTCAACCGTTTCTTCGCTCACTGCAGGCCGACCCGTTGATTTCCCCTTACAGAGGCATCCAGAAGCTTTAAACTGCGCATACCATTGCCGAATGGATTTAGCAGTTGGTGGATCTTTGTTGAACTTCGTCCTGAAGTGTCGTTGCACTGTTATGACTGACTGATGTGAGTGCATTTCAAGCACGACATACGCTTTCTCGGCTCCTGTCGCCATTTTGTCTCACTGCGCTCTCGAGCGCTCTGGCGGCAGAAATCTGAAGTGCGGCTTCAGTCGAACAAAACTTTGTGAGTTTTTCTACGTATCTGTAGTGTGTCGTGACCATATGTCAATGAATGGAGCTACAGTGAATTTATGAAATCGCTTCAATCATTTGTAATAGCCCTGTATATATGGACAGAAACAGTAACGGTGCTGCAGGGTAGGTTGTGCCGAGAAATAATTGTCAAAAAAAAAAAAAAACAACTCTGAAGTTAGTCTGTCAGGCCGTTGCGTTTACTGTAAAACGATGTCAAAGGTTCTGAAATTTGTGTGATGTGGTTGGTGTCTGTGAGGGTCATTGTTTTGGCATAGACATGCTGCCACTCAACCATTTCCATCTCCTTGGCCATACACAAATACCACATTGGCTTGTTCCCGACATGAAGAACAGGATGGTATTCATGTCGGGAACAAACCAAGAAACCCTTGAAGATCGTTTTACAGTAAACGCAATGGCCTGATAGACTAACTTCAGAATTTTTTTTTACAATTATTTCTCAGCACTACCTACCCTGCAGCACCGTTACAAGTTTTTCAAACTGTTTCTGTCCATGTGTATACAGAGCGCCGATTGATTTTTCCATCACTAACCTTACGGTGTATAATGTGAAGAAGGATTTGTACGGAAGCATTTAGACAATCGTTTTTCTCTCACTCTATTTGCTAGTGGAACAGGAGAAGAAATGACTGTTAGTGGTACATGATACCCTCCGCCACGCATCGGATGCTGACTTTGGATTATGTATGTATGTGCAGATATAGACAGATGTAAATGGGATATCAGTGCGTAGTTTCTGGAATTCCATGGAGAATACGTCCACGAATACGTCACTTGTAGGCTACTCATGGACCTCAATGTTAGGAAAGACACCCTTATAAAGATTACACAGGCCAACGATGGTAAAACTTTTTATCTGAAAATACCTTATTCTTACGTTATTTATGGCGGTAAATCATAATATGATACTTAAAAATCTGTATTACCCACCATATCTTCACATTTTACAATTAAATTTATTGAATTAAGCAATTTTTAAAGAATTTAACAGCTTTTATAAAATTAAAATAACAAAAAAGTGGTGGAATGATTGTAGATGACGTTGGTAGCACTGCTGAAAAACATTTGTTGGCAAAAACGGTCGATGCTATTTTTGAGTTAACAGATGGTGTTTTGTTTACTGTCAACCTAACATCACTTTCCCGTTTCCTGTACATGTACTCAGTACAATGTCTAATCTGCTTACAGGTTTTGTTATATTTGAGGTGAATTTATTATTAAAAACACCAAAGCAACATTATAGACATTGTAAATAAGGTTTATATATCATACTTTGGATCTACACTTGGTGATCCAAATAAATCTTGGGCGCCACATAAGGTATGTCTTTTGTGTGTTGAAGATCTGAGAAAATGGTCCAAAAATGAGAAAGAAACCTTTAGATTTTCTGTTCCTATGATATGGAGGGAGCCAAGAAATCATTCCGATGATAGCTACATTAGCAGTGTTGATATTACCGGTCATAATTCGAGAAACAAGAAGGTAATAAGCTACCCAAGCCGTCCGCTATCTGACTAGTAGGGCATGATATAGAGTTCCTGGTTCCTGAACCAACAAATGACTTAAATTCCATTCCAGCGGAAGTATTTTTTGATGTACAATCTGACGCATATGAACCAGATGATGATGAACTCCACTGTAATACCGAAAGTCTAGAGTCCAAATTGTTTACTCAGACCGAGCTTAAAGATTTGCTTGGGTATCTGGGCTTAACGAAAGAAAAACCTAAATTGCTTGGCTCTGGATAAAAAGAAAAGAAATTATTGGCAGTTGGTAACTGAATATACATGTATAGTAAGAAAGAGCAGCAATTTTCTACGTTTTTTCAACACGAAGGTGATTTAGTGTACTGCTCAGACACTCCCAGTCTGATGAATGAGTTTGGTATTGAATAAAAAAAGGAAGACTGGAGGCTTTTTTGATGTATCCAAAACTAGTTTAAAGGCTGTTTTATTACACAATGGTAACATGTATGCATCTATACCTTTTGGACATTCTGTTCATACGAAAGAAAGCAATGAAAACCTAGAAATAGTGGTGAATAAAATAGGCTATTCTGCTCATGACTGGATGATATACGGCGATCTAAAAGTAACATGAATACTCCTTGGTCAGCAAGGTGGCTTACCAAATTTCCATATTTCTTATGTGAATGGGACAGTAGGGCTAGGGATCCACACTGGTGCATAAGAACTGACCAGTGAGGGAGTCTCTAAAACCTGACGAAAAAATAAATTCTACGCAAAAACCTTGTAGATCCTAAAACCGTACTCTTACCACTTCAACATACAAAGTTATGCCTAATGAAACAGTTTGTAAAGGCTTTGATTAAAGATGGACCATGTTTTAAGTATATCTGCCAAAAGTTTCCACACCTTTCAGAAGCTAAACCAAAAGGAGGCGTCTTTGTAGTACCTGACATTAGAAAATTGGTATTAGATGTTAACTCTGAATCCACAACGACCTTAAATGAGAAAGAAGCATAGGTATCATTCAAGCAAATCGTTACAAAGTTCTTAGGGCATAAAAAAGACCGAGAATAGGTTTCCGTTATAGCTACAATGTTAAAGAAGTTTAAGACTTTTGGGTGTTTAATGAGCCTCAAAGCTCACTTTTTTAACCATCACCTTGATTATTCCATGGACGATGTGGGAGATGTTAGTGAGGAGCAAGGAGAGCTTTTCACCAAGACGTTAAAGTGATGGAAAAACGCTACCAAGGCAGCTGGACCACCAGCATGATGGGGGACTACTGTTAGTCACTTCACCGAGAAGTTCAGCAAGCGACTTATAGTAGAAAAAGCTACACAAGAAACTTCAAAGAAAAAGGATAAATAAAATACAAACAAATTCCAGCTTACAAGTGAAACCTCTATTAACATATTTCATTGATTAAAGTAGCTCACTGTAAATACAAACAATGCTTATGTCGCAACAAAGCGTTTGATTAATTTCCCCGTTTACCGGATAGCATACTGCTGGACAACTATGGGTGATACAAAAAAAACTAATACTACATTTGGATTCATCTTATGAAAATCTATAAAGATCAGCTTTGAAAGTAAAAAAAGTTTTTCAAAAATATATTTCGTTGGCCTATGTTATTGATCTTGGCCAGGGTTCCACAGACTCTCTATTACTACGGGCCGCAAAGCCTTCACTGACTAGGTAAGGACCGAAGAAAGAGAAAGAAAGAAAGAAAGAGAAACAAGAACACACGGAAAACTCGAAACCAAACGATATCATTCCCTTCGGGTCCATGTGCAACTCGCTGAAACGTACTCTGTTGAGCAAGCCGCAAAATAACGCGGCATGAAACTGACACAGCTCAAAAAACGTAACGTTCTACAAGGGCTCGGCCTGGAGTTTTCGGGAGGGAATGAAACAAGAGATCAATGGCGGCTCTCATGCGACCCGATTTAGAGAATCCGCTGTGATTGGTAACGGAGCTTAGTAGCGAAAGGAAATGTGAAGAAGCAGAATTTTGCTAGAGTTTCCTTTTCATGAGATGTGGATTCACACGCTGTAAAAAATTGCTGGAAATCTGGCAGTGAAACAGATTTTCCGCACTCCGAGTGAAACCGCGACGGTGCTGCATGCTGCTTTACCAACGAAGAAGAGCTTGTGAACCTGTCGGTAAGAGCAACACTGTACAGGGTAATTCTGAAGGAATAGCAAGTTATTTATTTATGTAGACAGGATCATTTGTGATCGTAGATAGTGTATATTACTTTCCTCTCCCACCAAGAAATGCTTATGGAATAGACTGGTAGAATATTCAACCTCGAGTACACTTAAAATACATTGTCTTCCTTCCATTTTTGTTGAGCAGGCTATTGATTTTTTTTCTGCCCAAGAACGAAACATTACGTCTGTTACAAATAATTAATAAGTCAAATTATTTAATAAATTAATTATGAATAGAGAAAGGTGGGGATAAATGACAGTCAGGCGCCGCATTACCAGGGATGCAGAATGACTGGGGAGGTCCGCTTTGCAGCAACAGCAGGTAGCAGTGAGCGGTGTCGCTACCTCCTGCACGTCGCTACTACCCTGGTACCACCAGCGCCGGTTGAGACGTAGTCTTCACCCTTGAGGACATCGATCGGAGACGCGAACGACGACGCTGACTGCAGATACCCTCTGGATATGATGAATCTTAGACACGAACGAACGTCACGCTGTACATAGACACATCATCAGTTTCACGCAGGAAGCGGCTACTCAGATATCACATTTCTTGTAGGATTGTAGCCTAGAGTGATAAAACCTCTTTGGGCTCTTACGTGAGCACATAGTGTAGTACTGTGAGAGAAGAGTATTTACAGAGGAGTACGAACGTCTTTGTAAGTAAGAGAGAGAAAATGTCAGTATTGTGTCAAATAACAGAGTGTCGAAAGCTGGCTCTTCTAAAAAAAAAACCTAAATTATCAAGTGGAATATTATTACGCATCACAAGTACTGGCTGAACACCAGCAATATCTGCATATTCCTTCCGGAAAAAAAAAAAATAATGAACACTCATTCTTGTCTGAATACCCAAAAAAGTGTGTGAGGTAAAAATCAAAATCTATGGTAAAAACTTAGCGTTTCTGCCTCATAGCGGCAGAATGCTTCAAGGAAAAAAGTGGAGAAGGCTATCCCAATCATGCGATGCTAGCAGGGGAAAATTTTAATAAATGATTTATGCAGTGGGAGGAGAGTGTGCTTCAGGAAGGTGGCAGGACTGATTAATCGTTTTTCGTTTTATCCTAAAAAATTTGAGTATGTAGAGAACTGAGTAGTGTAGGAATTGTCCTGTATCTAGTGACAAACAACAGATGAGAACTTTTCGATGCAGAATGATAAAGGACAGAATGTGGGCCACAGTACTGACAGTACTGTTGTAACGTAAATGGGAACGGTATGGAAAGGGATGTTAAGAAACTACGGCAAATATTTCTGCTTAGTAAATGTGGCGAGAAACAGCTAGCACCCAATATCAAGCATTAAGCTCTGAAGTAGAAAATTGAAGATGATAAACGGCAAGACTTCAGGAGAATTGTGCAACACCTTCTACACATTTAGTTGCAGCAGTACTACGAGTGAAGGGTAGTGTCAAAAGCTGGATCAAGAAGGAGATGAACAAGAGAGAAACCTCCAGAATGAGATTTTCAATCTGCAGCCGAGATGCGCTGATATGAAACTTTCTGGCAGATTAATACTGTGTGCCCGACCGAGACGCGAACTCGGGACCTTTGCCTTTCGCGGGCAAGTGCTCTACCAACTGAGCTACCGAAGCACGACTCACGCCCGGTACTCACAGCTTTACTTCTGCCAGTATCTCGCCTCCTACATTCCAAACTTTACAGAAGCTCTCCTGCACACCTTGCAGAAACTAGCACTCCTGAAAGAAAGGATATAGCGGAGACATGGCTTAGCCACAGCCTAGGGTATGTTTACAGAATGAGATTTTCACTCTGCAGCCGAGTGTGCGCTGATATGAAACTTCCAGGCAGATTAATACTGTGTGCCCGACCGAGAGTGCGAACTCGGGACGTTTGCCTTTCGCGGGCAAGTGCTCTACCAACTGAGCCACCGAAGCACGACTCACGCCCGGTACTCACAGCTTTACTTCTGCCAGTATCTCGCCTCCTACATTCCAAACTTTACCGAAGCTCTCCTGCAAACCTTGCAGAAACTAGCACTCCTGAAAGAAAGGATATAGCGGAGCCATGGCTTAGCCACAGCCTAGGGGATGTTTCCAGAATGAGATTTTCACTCTGCAGCGGACTGTGCGCTGATATGAAACTTCCTGGCAGATTAAAACTGTGTGCCCGACCGATACTCGAACTCGGAACCTTTGCCTTTCGTGGGAAAGTGCTCTACCAACTGAGCTACCGAAGCACGACTCACGCCCGGTACTTACAGCTTTACTTCTGCCAGTATCTCGCCTCCTACCTTCCAAACTTTACAGAAGCTCTCCTGCAAACCTTGCAGAACTAGACCTCCTGAAAGAAAGGATATAGCGGTGACTTGGCTTAGCCACAGCCTGGGGGATGTTTCCGGAATGAGATTTTCACTCTGCAGCGGAGTGTGCGCTGATATGAAACTTCCTGGCAGATTAAAACTGTGTGCCCGACCGAGACTCGAACTCGGGACCTTTGCTTTTCGCAGGCAAGTGCTCTACCAACTGGGCTACCGAAGCATGACTTACGCCAACTACTCACAGCTTTACTTCTGCCAGTATCTCGCCTGCTACCTTCCAAACTTTACAGAAGCTCTCCTGCAAACCTTGCAGAACTAGCACTCCTGAAATAAAGGATATAGCGGAGACATGGATTAGCCACAGCCTGGGGGATGTTTCCAGAATGAGATTTTCACTCTGCAGCGGAGTGTGCGCTGATATGAAACTTCGTGGCAGTTTTAAACCGTGTGCCCGACCGAGACTTGAACTCGGGACGTTTGCCTTTTGCGGGCAAGTGCTCTACCAACTGAGCTACCGAAGCACGACTCACGCCCCGTACTCACAGCTTTACTTCTGCCAGTATCTCACCTCCTACCTTCAGAACTTTACAGAAGCTCTCCTGCAAACCTTGCAGAACTAGCAGTCCTGAAAGAAAGGATATAGCGGAGACATGGCTTAGCCACAGCCTGGGGGATGTTTCCAGAAAGAGATTTTCACTCTGCAGCGGAGTGTGCACTGATACGAAACTTCCTGGCAGATTAAAACTGTGTGCCCGACAGAGACTCGAACTCGGGACCTTTGCCTTGCGTGGGCAAGTGCTCTACCAACTGAGCTACTGAAGCACGACTCACGGCCGGTACTCACAGATGTGGCTAAGCCATATCTCCACTATATCTTTCTTTCAGGAGTGCTAGTTCTGCAAGGTTTGCAGCAGAGCTTCTGTAAAGTTTGGAAGGTATGAGGCGAGATACTGGCAGAAGTAAAGCTGTGAGTACCGGCCGTGAGTCGTGCTTCGGTAACTCAGTTGGTAGAGCACTTACCCGCAAAAGGCAAAGGTCCAGAGTTCCAGTCTCGGTCGGGCACACAGTTTTAATCTGCCAGGAAGTTTCATATCAGCGCACACTCCGCTGCAGAGTGAAAATCTCATTCTGGAAACATCCCCCAGGCTGTGGCTAAGCCATGCCTCCGCTATATCCTTTCTTTCAGGAGTGCTAGTTCTGCAATGTTTGCAGGAGAGCTTCTGTAAAGTTCGGGAGGTAGGAGGCGAGATACTGGCAGAAGTAAAGCTGTGAGTACGGGGCGTGAGTCGTGCTTCGGTAGCTCAGTTGGTAGAGCACTTGCCCGCGAAAGGCAAAGGTCCCGAGTTCGAGTCTCGGTCGGGCACACAGTTTTAATCTGCCAGGAAGTTTCATAACAGAGAAACCTGCTATTAAGAGATTCCAGCAGCCTCATGGCCTGCACTGTCTCAGTGCGAAGAATGCGCTGCGTCGTTTAGTGAAGTACACCAAGCGCTAAATAGAGTTAAGGTTACATGTGTTTGTTGGCAAATGAAAGACTTTCTGCAAATCATTACCATAGTTATTACAAATTAAATAAAGACATTGTGTGGCGACTATCTGCCAAGGGTTAATGCGTACGCGATCCCGTCACAGTTAGTAATAACTGACAGGAAGTCATCTAGTTAAACGTATATTTAGGGTTTAAGCCCTCTGCTGTTCACAACCAATGTAAGGATTTAAGAGACAATCTAAGGAGACCTCTTACACAACTGCAGATCTTTGCAGTTGTTGCCGTCATTTGCCGTCTAGTAAAGTCATCAAAAGATCATAACTGTTGCAAAATGATTCAGACAAGATGTATGCATAGCGTGAAAACTGGAAATGTACCCTGGACAATAAAAAAGTGATGTCTTTCACGAGAGTAGTAAAAGAAGTCTACTAAATTGTGGGTACACGATAAATAACACATGATTAATGGTTGTTAATGCAACTAAATAGCTAGCGATTACAGTTCTAAACAACTCAAATTGGAAGATAACGTAGAAAACATTGTGGGGAAGGCAAACCGAAGGTGCAATTTACTGGCAGAATACTCAGACGATGAAGTAATCTTAAAGATAGAGCTTTCACCACACTTGTCCGTCCACCTCCGTATTATTGCTCTGCGGTAGCGGATCCATACCACGTAGCACTGACTTAAAACATCGAAACAGTTCGAAAAAGAGTAGATCATGTCGTAATATCGCGAAATGTGGGGGTATGAAAGGGTCACGAATATGATCAACGATTTGAGGTGACAAGAATTAAAACAAGGCGATTTTAATTGCACCCGAAAGCTTTCCACGAAATTTCAGTCACCAATTTTCTCCACCGAATTCTGAAATATTTTGACTCACTTACCGGAGGAGAAAAGACCACGTTATGTAATAAGCGAAATCAGAGCTCGCGCCGAAAAATGTAGCTATTCATTTGGCTGGCTCTGAGCACTATGGGACTTAACATCTATGGTCATCAGTCCCCTAGAACTTAGAACTACTTAAACCTAACTAACCTAAGGACAGCACACAACACCCAGCCATCACGAGGCAGAGAAAATCCCTGACCCCGCCGGGAATCGAACCCGGGAACGCGGGCATGGGAAGCGAGAACGCTACCGCACGACCACGAGATGCGGGCAGCAATTCATTTATCGCATGTGGTATTTGAATGTGAATCGGTAGAGAAATAGTCTGAAAGTGGTTTTATGAACTCTGTACCAGGTATTTAAGTCTGAATTGTAGAAAAATCATGTGGATATTGATATATTTGCTACTGTTAATAAGCATTTCTTAGATATACAGAGTGTCTCTATTAAGAAACGACAAGGACAGTTTTTTTCAGCGTTTCAGCAGATATTTGCAGTTTTGTATTTGCAGTGCTGCTAATCACCTCTTTGATGCGACGCGTTAATTTGTTTCCCACTACAAACAAAACTATTTTTGAAGTGGAGTTAAACGTGGCTATTGGACAGAGTGGTCCCAATTTGGTCTAGTGCGATGTTCATTTCACCGATATGTGATAACAAGGGCAGTAAAAGGGGAAACAAATAAACACATTCCGTCGACGATGGGCATCGCATGAAACGTGTGATCAGTGTTTCTTTGTTCTGACACCAGCTGCACGATGCAGATGCGAATTTGCAAATATCGGCCGAAACACCTGAGAAAATGCGCATGATGGTTTTTAGGGGAGACATGTGGCATAAATGAAAATATGTGCAAGCACTAAATTGAACCAATAGTTGTTTTTTAAAAACATAAATATTTTAACAGACCTTTTCCGCCTTCTTTTTCCAAGTTGTGAATGGCTTATACTTACAGAAAATAATTATTATAAGCTAAATGAAAATAATGGGCAAGACTCAAATAAGGAAAGTGACTTGTGGAGACGCATACACAATGTTATTAGGGAGAACTGAATGAGCAGAAGCACGCTCATTTTAAAACAGTGGGTCGACGTCATCTTATATCCTGTAGATGAACCAAGAGAGGCATAAGAGCTTTAAATAACAAGAGTAGTGATCGTCAAAAACTGGGCGCGATACGGAAGTTGTCCTTTCGCATTCTCATAGTTCAAGGACATCGCAAATGAACTGTAGATACTTACAGTTAATCTGAAAGTATCGTTTTAAAGAGATCTATAGTGGCCTATTGCTTCTGTTTGAAACTGTTACTAAAACACAACTGCGTCAGGAGGAAAGTGCACATTAATTATTCTTTCTTCAGTGGTGTTGAAGAAAGTAGCCTTGTTAAATTCCTTAGAGCTTTTGACAGATAAAAATAATATGTACTGTCTATAAGTGAACTACTGAATTACTCGAAAAACACCGTTAATAGCAGTTACAAGAGATATTATCGTATGAAGATGTTTTTTGGATGCATTATTTTTATTAAATACTATTCATTCTGACACATAAAGCAAGGAAACGATATCGACGTGACGGCGGGTTGTTCCATTGTAGGCAGAAGAGCAGAACAGTGGAGAGCGCCAGCGGTCGGTACGCCACCACCTGCGCCTAGCTGTTGCCCTGTGCCCCCGATAGCTAATTCAGCAATAGGCCTCGATAAATCATTGTGGGAATTAATTTACTTGCCTATTGTGTTTAATTATATGAGGGAGTTGCAAGCTTTTAATGTCTGCACGAGGAAAGGAAGTGCAGGCAACCCAAAGACAGATAAATAACTAGGAAAACAACCCCAAATACATAGTCATTAGGGTGCTTTTATTCTGAATGAAGCAGTACAGTAGCAACAGGAGACACTTGTGTTATTAAGCAACATATTATGACACAGAGGGTAAAGAGAATGTTACTTATATGCCCAGTGAAATATTCTATTCCATAATGAATTCCGATGGAAATGAACAATGTAGGACATCCAGCAAACTCATTTACTGAGTAACTGGAATTAAAAAGAAGTTGCCATGACAGGACTTTGTCATTAGTCAGCAGCATCTGCAGAACGAAAAGCAGTTAAATTCTCATATTCAATTATCCTGCAGCATTTATGGAATTGCATAAACAGTATTCTAGACTCGTTAATAAAGTTGCAAATATTTTATGAAAATTGCTTTCACACTGTGGGAAATGATCTGTCAAAGTGACAAGGCTAAAAGACATATATTCGAAGTAATTTTCGGTAAAATAAAAAAGTGTGGCATTTTTGAGTGTGTAATATTGTTTAGAGTTCAACATGGAATTTTTTGCACTTTTTTTGGTTGATATTAAGTGACCGGACATTACAGCATTTGTTATGATGTTGTTATTCAATTTATCATGCATCACTATGTAGCAACTAAGTATGTCATATGGAATTGTATCACAAGAATATATGCCACAAATAAGATAAAAGATTTATACAAGCAAAGATTCATATTGAGTAACTGGAACCTAACGATACTGAATTATTTATGTGAACTACTGTCACAACACTTGAGGAACACAGGATGTAAGCTCATCTTCAATGAAATGTACAACACGAGATGAGTATCATACTAGGAGGAAACGTCCGACGTATATGTTGCAGGGCCTCAAACATTTCCAGGGGTATAAACGTTTGAGTGGTTGAAAATACCTTTTTAGAACCAGGCAATATTATAAGAAATTCGGTACAAGTTATTATAAAATCTTATCTCAAGATAGAGTAGAATTATGGGATAATAAAATTTTGTGAACACAATATAATTTCCAGTATATTATTATATATAATCACCGATACTTCTGTGAAACCAAGTTCCATCCATCTGATACAGAAGACTCAATTAATTACGTACAGTAATTTCAATACCCATAAAGGACTTTTAAAAATTAGTCTCAGTACCATCGCTACGATACATATGGCTAATATACAACGTATGAATGGCTTATTTATTATAGCCACACTATTTCTTACATTTATGATGCACAGGTTCATCATTCGACACTATATCTCGTGTAATGAAGACATAAGACTGAAGCAGTTCTCAGTGTAATATTAACTGATATCCTTGTCTTGGGAATGAAAGAAAAATGACTGGAACTGTTCACGATCTGCTCCCAGAGAGAGAAAGCCACATCATTAAATGCAGAACACATAATTTAGACGAAATCATATATGATTTACAATCGTCATCAAATCCTGGCACATAACAATATTATAGTGGAATCATAGAATATTCAAACAATACTAATTGGTGTGGGATAATAGGTAAACGAAAATGTCACAGCATTAACTATGCGTTATTACGTTACATACAATCGAGCGAGGTGGCGCAGTGGTTAGCACACTCGAGTAGCATTCAAGAGGACGACTGTTCAAACACTCATCCGACCATCCTGATTTAGATTTTCCGCGATTTTCCTAAATCGCTTCAGGCAGATGCCGAGAAGCTTCCTTTTAAAGGATACGCCCGAATTCGTTTCCCATCCTTCCCTAATCCGATGGGACCGATGATCTTTCTGTTTGGTCCCTTCCCCAAATCAACCAACCAACCAATACTTAGAAGAGAATTTATGAGTCATAAATGAGAAGGAAAACATTGTGAATGATTATTTTCTTATAGCAGTGTCGATTAGCATTGAGTCATACACTCATAGATTTATGTCATGGATCTAAGTATGAATACGTGCAGCATGTATCCATATATTGTACAAGATATGTGAGGGGCTATACAGTATTACGTTCACCGAATATGACGAACTATTGTACGGGAGGAACAGTTAGTTAAAATATGTGATGAGCAGGCAGTAGGGAATGGAATGACGATCTTTGCGATTGGCTTTGTTGTACCATATAGCTAATACAAAATCATATACACAGAGAAGTAACGACATAAACAGTTTGTTCAAAAATGTTTAACAATCATTTTTTAACCTCCTTAGAGGTCCAGTACTTTTAGCTATAAAATATCGATGCATCAACTATAGACATATGTTGGATATCTATAGCTAAGTAATGCTGACACTTCCACTAAAGACAAAATAGTATATAAACACGAGAACTTAATAGAGACTGCGAAGGGTACACCTGGAAGTTAGGGGGTTTATGCAGTTACACAAAGAACAGCAAATTTCAGATACGCACATTCCTATCTCCTATAAAAAGGGCTATCCACATATTATTGTGTCTTCATGACACAATAATACAGGAGCCCTTTTTGAAAGGGACACCTTAATTTTGATAATGTTTTTAAATAAACAGATTTGTTGTGCTTCCAAGAAACTGCAGAAAAACAGGAAGTGGTTTATATCTCCTGTCTTCTGATTGAGCCTATCGGATGTAAGTGGAAACAATTTGAACTATAGTTACTACGCATTTGTAGGTAGCTTGTTCTCAACTTAGTGCTCACCTATAATTATTGAAAGCACGGGAGGAGTTTCATATTACTAGTACTACCGCAGTGTAGTCCATGTCTATAGCAGATTTATAGGCGCTGGCCCCGTCTGCACATACTTCTTCGGTCATTTTCCGCATCTACAGCATGAAATATGAAGTTGGCAGACTAACGATCATGACAAGACCAAAAACACAGGGAAAACTTTGCCATCTAGTCGCCCTTATAATTGTAAACCAGTGCCACCCCAGCTGGAGACTGTAGAAAGTGTATTCTCTTATCCATTCGTTTATTTAGCAATGATTCTCGTGGGACATCCAGTATTTGAATATGAATTTTACTTTTCCATGAAGGGTATTAATGAGTCGCAATACGCTTTTTGAGTCTGAAACAAATCAGTAATTTCTGGAATTCTGCTTCACAACCAGGTTTGAGAAGCTCTCGAATCGTTGTTACCGTAAAAATTGAACCATATGGGCGTCTAACAAAGATTAATTTAAGCACTTCAACTTGAAATAATTGTGCCAAACAAATGTTTCATAAAATTTTGATAATGAATATCGAGTTTTCCAACTATTATCTGAAAGGAATTCCAGATGGGTCCCCTTCGCTGTCTGTTTCAGTCCTACGGTCGATGGCACAGAGAGAGTCTCCTGCTGTCCACAGTACAGGACAAAGATTTCCGAATTTCGATTCCAACACTATGAGCGCAGGATCGTCTTTCATTTGTCGTGATTAGTTTACCACTCCGCTACTCACTCCTTTCGCAAATACATCTGCAGCCAAGTACTGACGTCGAGGGTATAGTGGGGGTTCAGCGGCTGCTACTAGTAAGTTATTAGTTGAAATCGATCTCTTTGCTCCAAGGCTTGTCCACAGGCATCGGAATTGTACGAGGTGCAACTCATGAAGTGCTCGTTTGGCAGTGTTTGATGTGAGGAGCATCCAAAATCGTTGACTAAGCGGACAAAGACCCTGGACATAATGGGGAGTGTGTAAGAGTCTGCACCCCATCAAGATGTAGCTACACATCTCATCACGTTAATGTTCTTTTCTGTTTCCTTGATTAAATAAGATATGTGATCAGCCAATGTGAAAATGCAGCGAAGCAGAATGCCACGTGTCCTTTCATTCTGGCGATACGTTGTCGTTCAAATTAGCCATGTTTTAAATGCAAATTTGTGTCAATTTGATATACAAATCAATTACATCTCAGATTAAACCCTTATGTAGGATATTACTTCCTTTTCCTCCATCCTGACACTTTTAGACATTTCATTGCATGTACCGACAATGGGTAAAGCGATTCCTGCGTGCTGTGCCATCCGCAGATAAGAAAGGGCAATTCAACAGAAGAACCGCTCAACTTACCATTGGTTTGCGTCAGGCAAAGTTGTTCAACATTCATAGAAGTGCACGATCTGGCACGTTGGAGAGCGTAGCATAGCCAACATAATCGATTCTACGGGCAGTATTCGTCAATGACCTCCGTACTTTCTTTAACTCTCTCAACTGAAACCATCAGTACTGGAAATGGTCGAATACTATGGTTACTGAGTAAGTAGCAGGACAGAAGACATAAGGAGTAGCCAAGCTGTCAGACACATCTTCCAACCAGTTGCCATTCATTTCGCTTTGGTCGAGGTTCCAGTTACAGTTTCCGAGCTTACTTATTGCGCTCCACATATCTGACCTCTTGGTATCTCTATTCACCTTTTTACAATAACTTATCCACCTATAAATTTTAACTTTTTAAAATGTATCTTAGATTGAGCGTTTGTCTCCTGGTATTGCAGATAATCTTACCAAGATGAGGAAGTACTGTACTACTTAAGTACTGATCAAAGTTGGGGAATCACTCGAGAAATTCTCGTACGAGGGCTATTCGGAAAGTAAGGAACGGTAGGTCGCAAAATGGAAACCACGGTGAAAATCAAAACTATTTATTGGCAACAGTACGCTACACCTCACAGCTACTTATCTCCATAGTCGCTGATCGGACCTAGACATTTGTCTTAGCGTTGTACCAACATTCCAATACCCTCGTTATAGAAGGCCGCCGCCAGTGCTTACTGCCAATTCTCTACGCTGGCCTACAACTGGTTGTCTTTGCCAAAATGTTGTCTTCATAGCCAGCGCTTCATGTGAGCAGAGTTGTTGAAACT